>NW_006408580.1:12885012-12941593 GCF_000296735.1 Chrysochloris asiatica | reverse complement strand
CCTCGGAAACCCTGTACAGGGTCGCTATGGGTCGGAACCGACTCGACAGCACTTAACAACAACAACAACACTGGACGCTATTATGGTGCGGGGGAGGAGATGGCACAATTTAATCCATAATACAGGATCTATGTCTCCATTACCAGAATCTTAGTGGCCCATGTCTGCATAGCTAGGTTCTTTTGGCCAAAGTCTCAGTGACCCAAGCTTGTCACACAGAACCATGTTATAAAGTCATGGGAGTGGGGACCTCACTAGAGAGGTGTTAGGCTGTTTGTGAGCAAGCACTAAGCACTCCCCAGGCAGTAACATGGACCCAGGAGGACTTCCAGATCCCCTTCTTTTAAGTGAGGAAGGAGCAACTTCCTCCCCTTGTCCCCATAGTCCATTCCACCTCATACATCCACCTCCTGTTTTTCCTTCCCACCGCCTCTGTTTTCGGGTCAACAGGAAGGACAATAAGCTGGGAGCTGTGTATGAAGTGGCCCAGGCAGGCAATCCTGCCTCTCTGGGTGACAACAGAGGTTGTTTTCCTTACCTTTCCTGACCTTAGAGAAAGGGAGGGGCTCCGGCCGCATTGCTCAGACAGGGCAAGGGAAGGGCCTGAGGCCTGCTGCGCTTGCAGACTGGAGTGGGACATGTTCTGAAAGCCCACGGATTTCTGACATTAAATATGAACATCTCTCTAGCTCCGTGCCAGCCATTCCGCTGGAGAAAGATGTCTCTGCTCTTGTAAAGATTTACAGCCTCGGAAACCCTGTGCAGGGTCACTATGAGTCGGAACCGACTCCACGGTACTTAACAACAACAATAGCTCCATGCCAAGACGAGCAAAGCACTGTAGGTTTACCTCCAATATTAGTGGGACATTGGATCTGAAGAAAAGTAAGTTCAAATTAAAATGAAATGAGACTAAGAAACTGCTTTATTGCTTTTGAAATCAACCCTGTTCTTTAAATATTTCAAATACTCTGTGTCTGAGCACCCGAAATTTAGGAATGGAGCAAGATATAATGACGCTTAGGCCTCTGTCTTCGTTATCTAGTGCTGCTTTACCAGAAGCACAGTTCAGGAGACTGGAAATCTGAATTTAGGGAGCCAGCCCTACCAGAAGGCTTTTTTTCTCTGTCTTTGTCTCTACTCAATATCTGTGGGCTTGGTTTTCCATGTAGATCTTCCTGTGTCTTGACATCAAGCTTCCTCTGGGTCTAGAAGGTTCTTGGAGAACACACTCTACTCGAGGCTCTTCTTTCATTGTCTCTTTCTCTCTGCTGTTCCCCTCTTCTTTCATCTCTTCTAAAATAAACAGAGATGCAGATAGAACTTTCTCAGAGACTGTCTTTATAGGACCAGACAGCCTCATCTTTCTCCCTTGGAGCAGCTAGTGGATTTGAACCGCTAAACCACAGTGCCACCAGGGATCTTTTCATTAACACATACAGGTCAGGATTGGCAACACATCACAAGTGGAGGATCATGACATCAAATCACAAAATGGTGGACAACCACACAATACTGGGCATCATGTCCTAGCCAAATTGACACATATTTTGGGGGGGAGACACAATTCAATCCACGATGGCCTTTAAACAGGGGAAGGTTTTTGTTCTGTTGAATATCTCATGTGCTGCTGATATCCCAGACAAATTCCATTATCTTTTAATTACATTTTTCCACAAACTTCTTTAAGTGCCCCCTAATATTTCTTATATTCCTTGTGTGGTGCTGTAGGATAGGCACTGGACTGAAACGTCGGTTTGAACTATAAGATCAGCAGTTCAAACCCCCCAGCCGCTCCTCAGAAACCCTATACAAGGTCGCTATAAGGAGCTCTGGTAGCGTAACGGTTATGAATCGGGCTGCGAACCACAAGGTCAGCAGTTTGAAACTACCAGCTGTTCCACGGGAGAAAGATGAGGCACTCTGCTCCCATAAAGATTTACAGCCTCGGAAACCCTGTGCAGGGTCGTTATGAGTCGGAACCGACTCCACGGCACTTAACAACAACAACAAATGAGTAGAAACCAACTCAAGGACACTAATCAACTATCAGTATTTCTTTATCAGCAGCAGCAATAGTAATACATTAAGGATGCAATCAGCCAACTCCGAAGGTCATTGAAAGGCAAATTCAAGGTATTCAAAGAACAGAAATATTTACCACTCAGGCAACCATTTTCTTACCCAACAAAACCAACTTGTGTCTCAATCTAGGGTGCTCTTAGCATTTGGGAAGGGACAAGTCTTCCTTGGATGGTACTGTCCTACCCCTTGTTCTTGCCCACTAATCCCAGGACTCCCCCGCCCCCAGACACTCTAATCATCAAAAACAGAGGAACTTATTTCCAGAAGCTGCTGAGCAGTGGACAGCCATGTGGGAACTCCTGCAGGTGCACTGGGCCAAGGGCATGCATTTTTTTGGAGGTACAGAGAGGTGTCAAGGCTAACTCAGAAATGACACAGCCACAAAATTCAGTTACCCTCACAATGAAGCATTCAGAAAATTGGGAAGGCAGTTATTGGGGTCTCAGGTTTGCCTCTCCTTGGGATGAGCCACAATGGCATTCTGGCACTCCCACCCCAACCCCCATCTAAGGGCAATTGCCTCTTCCCCTCTCTGCTGAAAGTAAGCTGCCACCTCCGTTTGTGGTAGCGGGGTGTGGCCACGGCTTGCAAAGCTTCCATCTTTAGGACTTCAAAGAACAGCTTCACAAAAAGACCAGGGGCACAAATTTCCAAGATCCAGGAAACTGGCTGACTCACTTATGCTGGCACCAGACTGGGGGCTCAGCCTGCCTCTCTAGACTTGAACCACACCCATCGGGCCAGCACCCCACCTTACTACCAGTTCATAGCAGGCCTCCTCACAAAGGCCTATTCCCAGAGCTGGGTCCCTGACATGTTGGAAAGGCCATTTAGGGGGATATAAATCAAAGATGATTTCATTTCAAGGGAATTTTTTCCCTATAAATTTTTTTATAATATTTTATTGAGGAATAATTTACATACAGTAAAATACAAGAATCTTAAATGTACAACTTAATGATTTTTTTATATATACATATACTTGTGTGACTTATAAAATTTTAAAGAGCATAAAAATAAATTTTAATTAGTGCACACACACACCCTAGCCAGAACGGCTAAAATTAAAAACAACGATAACACCAAATGTTGGCAAGGAGTTAGAGCAACTGGAACTTCCATACACTTCTGATAGGAATGTAAAACCACCCTGGAAAACAGTTTGGCAGTTTTCTTATAAAGTTAAATATATACTTACCCTATAATCTGGCCATTCCATTCCCGGATATTTATTCAAGAGAAAAGAAAGCATATGTACATACAAAATCTTATACAGGAATGGTCATAACAGTTTATTTGTAGTAGCCAAAACCTGGAAACAACCCAAATGTCCATGAATAGATGAATGGATGAATAAAATGACCATATATCTGTATAGTGGGATAGATTCCGCAATAAGAGTGAACAAACTACTGATACATGTCCCATCATGGATGGATCTCAAAATAATTGTGCTGAATGAAAGAAGCCAGACAAAAAGAGAGTATATATCATATGATTCCACGTACAAGAAATTCTAGAAAACACAAACTCTTCTCTAGTGTCAGACAGTAAAGCAGTGTCTGCTGGGGACCCATAAAAGATTGGACAAGAGGGATTCCAAAACTCTATGAAGAGCTCTGAGGGGGGTCATAGATTTGTTCATTGTCTGATTATGGGGAGGGTAATAGTTACACTTTAAATATGTTTGGCTTACCTGTGGTTGTCAAGTAAATTGATCCCTACTCAGGGATCCTTATAGAACAGAGAAAGAACTGTAGGATTTCCAAGGCTTCAACCTTTATGGAAGCAGGTTGCCACATCTTTCTCCCACAGAGCTTTAGTCAACAGCCAAGTACTTAACTACTTCCTTGGTAGCATGGTGGTGGTTATGTGCCGTGGAGTAGGTTCCGACTCATAGAGACCCTGTACAGGGTTTCTGAAGCTATAAATCTTTACGGGAGCAGAAAGCCTCATCTTTCTCCTGCAGAACAGCTGGGAGTTTCGAACTGCTGACCTTGCGGTTCACAGCCTGATTCGTAACCACTACGCTACCAGAGCTCCTGGTAGCTCCCTGGTAGCATAGTGATTACAAATTGGGCTGCGAACCTTAAGGTCAGCAGTTTGAAACTCCCAGCTGTTCCAAGGCAGAAAGATGAGGCTTTCTGCTCCCGTAAAGATTTACAGCCTCAGAAATCCTGTACAGGGTCGCTATGAGTCGGAACCGACTCCACAGCATATAACCACCACCACCACCACCACTAGGGCTCCTTCAAGTTCAACTTATTGTTGTTGTTGTTGTTGTTGTTAAGTATCGTCCATTCAGTTTCAACTTATAGCGATCCTGTATAGGGTTTCTGAGGAGCAGCTGGTGGGTTTGAACTGCCAACCTTGTTGTTCACAGTCCAGTGCTTATCCTAAGGTGCAAATGGAGGGAGGGGGGACTGCTATTGAGTTGAGTTCGATTCATGGCAACCCTATGTATGTCAGAGTCAAACTGTGCTCCATAGAGTTTTTAATGACTGATTTTTCTGAAATAGACCACCAGCCCTTTTTTCCGAGGTACTTCTGGATGGATTTCAACCTGTAACCTTTCCTTTAGCAGCTGAGCCTTTGAATAATTTCCCTGCACACACTTTCAACCCCCAGGGACTCCATACCTCAGTAAAGCCATTTTTTAAAATAGGTATACGAGTTTCATTGTATGAAAATGATTCTTTAATTTTTTTTTTTTTTTTTTTAATGCTATAACTCTCCATTTCACCTCCCACCCCCCAAAAAGACACATACAACAAATACAGGTTCTGGAATTCCACATCTTGGAATTCCTGTCTTGGGAATCAAGCAAATAGGATTTCTAATTAAGCCCGAGGCAGCGTGATAGTGGTATATACAATGTGGCCAGCACACTGCGGCTGCTTTACCTCCCAGAGCTGTGGCTCCCTCCACGCTTGCAGTTCTATTACAAGCTAAAGAGCACATTCAAACCAGGTAGTTACTCCCAGGGTGAATCACGTCTCCTACACACATTTCCATCTTTTCTTCTCTCCCTTTTTTCCTGTTCCTTTTCTTTCTCCAATGACAATTCATGACTGGGGCACAACAGGAACTCCAAACCAGCCACCAAAATACAGCACTGTGACAACTTCATCTCTTAATTACAGTAAACATTTACATAATGCTCCGGCCCAGCCAGTGCAGAAAGATTCGTTAATGCAAAAACATGCCCTTTAACCATCCCATTTTATTACACAAACCTCCTAGGGGCCTGAGCAGCCCAAGATTTGCAAAAGATGATGGAAAAATTGGCTGAGATATTAAGCCCCTTTCCAGGTGCAATTAAAAGTGGGATGTAGAAGCTCCTACTCTCAGAGATTTTTTTTTTTTTTTCATTCTGAATTCACACTATAAGGAGTTAAGGTACCTCCTTGGTTGCCTGACAGAAATCAGCCGTTTGCTTTGTTGTTGTTGTTAAGTGCCATCGAGTCGGTTCCGACCCATAGCGACCCTGTACAGGGTTTCCGAGGGTGTATATCTTTACGGGAGTAGAAAGCCTCATCTTTCTCCCGCGGAGCTGCTGGTAGTTTCGAACCGCTGACCTTAAGGTTCGCAGCCCAATTCGTAACCACTACGCTACCAGAGCCGTTTGCTAGAGATACATTTTTGTTCTTATTCTCTCTCATCTTCCCCTCTCCACCTCTGAACTGACAAACTTTTGAGGTTTTACTATAAGAAGCACTGATGATGCAGTGGGTTAGGTGTTGGGCTACTAACTGCAAAGTCTACACAGTTCAAACCCACCAGCTAACTGCTCTTCAAGTGAAAGATGAAGCTGCCTGCTCTAATAAGATTTACAGTCTCTGTGGCCTATTATTTGCATGGCCCTCAAGCTCCAGGTAAGGAGCTCTGGTAGCGTAGTGGTTACGAATCGGGCTGCTGACCTCAGGGTCAGCAGTTCAAAACTACCAGCTGTTCCATGGGAGAAAGATGAGGCTTTCTGTTCCCATAAAGATTTACAGCCTCGGGAACCGTGTACAGGGTCACTATGAGTTGGAACCAACTCCACGGCACATAACAACAACAACAATCTCTGGTTAGAACTAAGTAATCCTCAGGAGTAAAGATTCCAAAATCCTCCAATTTGAATAAACGTCTTTGAGCAAAGCCCAGCTAGCCTGAAGAGGGACAACTCAAGTTGGGATTCCAGTGGGCAAGAAGGCACCAGAATACCAATGTCAGTAGAGTCCAGAATAGTTTGGAGGAGAGGCTGCTAGAGCAGGCAGATGAAAGGCAGAGGGATTTGGTGGTGGTGGTGTGCCATGGAGTCAGTTCTGACTCATAGCAACCCCTGCATAGGGTTTCTGAGGCTATAAATCTTTACTGGAGCAGAAATCCTCCTCTTTCTCCCGCAGAACCTCTGGTTAACCCCACTCCTAAGCTTCCAGAGCTAGAAAAAGTCAAATATGAGCTTGAGCTCAACGCCCCTCTTCCCAGCACTCAGCCTCTTCTGAGAAGTTTTCTCTCTTCTCTGTGCCTCAGTTAGGTCCTCTGTAAAGCAGATAATAAGATTAAGGAGCTCTGGTAGCATAGTGGTTACAAATCGGGCTGCTAACCTCAAGGTCAAGGAGCTCTGGTAGCGTAGTGGTTACGAATCGGGCTGCGAACCTTAAGGTCAGTGGTTCGAAACTACCAGCCGCTCCGCGGGAGAAAGATGAGGCTTTCTACTCCCGTAAAGATTTACACCCTCGGAAACCCTGTACAGGGTCGCTATGGGTCTGAACCGACTCGATGGCACTTAACAACAACAACAACCTCAAGGTCAGCAGTTTGAAACTACCAGCTGTTCCGTAGGAGAAGGATGAGGCTTTCTGCTCCCGTAAGGATTTACAGCCTCAAACCCTGTGCAGGGTCACTATGGGTTGGAATCGACTCCATGGTACTTAACAACAACAACAACAACTTTGCCCAGTTGTTGTGCATCTCTAGTGAGGTGAGACAATGTGGAGGCTTCAAAAAGTTTGTGGGGAAATGCCATTATCTTTTCGTTCCATTTCTCCAAGAACATTTTGAAGCCCCCTTTGGAAGGTCCCTCATGTACAGAGGAGTCCTGGTGTGGCGCTGTGGGCTAATGCGTCAGACTGCAAGGTCGTTTGAACTGCAAGGTCAGTGATTCAAGCTCACCAGTTGCTCCTTGGAAACCCTATACAGGGTCGCTATGGGTCGGAATTGACTCGACGGCACTTAACAACAACAACAACAACATGTGTACAGAAGGAACCTTGGTGGCACAGTGGGTTGAGGGTTAGACTGCTAACCTCAAGGTCAGTGGTTCAAACCCACCAGCCACTCCATGGAAGAAAGATGAGGCTGTCTGCTCCCTTAAAGATTTACAGTCTCAGAAACCCTGAGGAGCAGTTCTCCTCTACCCTATAAGGTCTCTTTGAATTGGAATTGACTCAGTGGCAGTGGGCTTGGACTTTTGTTTTTGATTTTGTGTGCGTGTTTTACGTGGTGTGGCCGGGGCGGGGCGGGGAGGGGAGCTGCTATTTACAGAGCTTCCAGCTAGCAACGGCAGGTCAGCACCACAGGCCCACTCAGGGGCTGTTCAATGGTCCCATTGATATACTTTTTAATTCTCATTAATATTTTCTTCATGCTTCTGAAAATTTAGACAATAAAACTTATTCCTCACACCACTTTCCTAGCAACTCAATGATCTACGATTGTTCTTATAACTTCCTTTCTTCCCTTGTGACTTACAAGATGTTATGTGAGCTGGTGAAAGCTGCCTCCGGGGTTGGCACCCAGGTTGGCCAGAATGGCTCTTGGGCTGAGGAGGAAGGTAGAAGGGGCAGCTCTGAGCAACAGGCAGTCATGGGGTGAGACTGGCTACCTGGTATGAAAGCAGCCATGTGGGTGGAGGTGGGTGTGGGCAGTGGCTGCCAGAACAGAGACACTTTGAAAAACCCAAGAGGAAAAGAGTGATCTGCTAAAGCACCCAGCCCCAGGGCCAATCCTGGGGCGAGGCAGTTGCCTTGGTGAGGCCTCTGACTCACGCATAGACACTTGCTATAGTCAACACTCTACCCTCTACCAACGACAGCTTCCAGTTATTTAATTTATTTCACAGACATTTAGAAAGCACCTTTGCTGTACCAGGCACTGTCCTACCAAATCAAAACCAAACCCCCTACCATTGAGTCAATTCCGACTCATACTCATCCTATAGGACACAGGAGAACTACCTCATCGGGTTTCCAAGGCTGTTATCTGTGGCACTGTGGGTTAGGCGTTGGGCTGGTAAAGACAAGGTGAGTGGTCCAAATCCACCAACTGCTCCAAAGGAGAAAGAAGAGGCTATCTGCTCCCATAAAGAAACTGTAGAGTTCTTATGAGTCAGAAGCAACTCCATGGCAGTGGGTTTGGTATGTTTTGGAATCTTTACAGAAACAGACAGACAGCCTCATCTTTCTCGCTCAGAGTGGCTGGTGGATGTGAACCACCAACCTTGCAATTAGTGTCCAATGCTTAACCCATGAACCACCAGGGCTCCTTAGAACACTGTCCTAAGCACTTTATAAATATGAGCTGATTTCATCTCATAACTACCTGGTGAGATAGATACTGTAATGATCCCCATTTTACAGAGGAGGAAACTGAGGCCCAGTAAGGCTCATTAACAGGTCCCAGCTCACAGACTGAACCAGGACTTGAAGGGTGGAGAGAATCAAAGGGCTTTGCAGACGAGGGGACGACTGGGAACAAAGACTTAAGGTAGATATGAGCAACATCTGGCTAGTTGGAAAGGACAAGAAGCAGAGGTCAAGGGTAGAAAAGAATTTGTGTCATCAAATGGGGGATGGAAAACTGATACTTTGGACTCCAAGTGACAGAAAACTTCAACTCAAACTGGCTTCCACCACTGACTTTCGGATTCTTTGACTACCATGCACAGTAAGAAGTACATTTTCCAATTTGATTCAATCTACACATGTGCATGTATGTAATCAGAGAAAAGTCTCAAAGAGCATTACCATGTGATACACTCCAATTTTTTCTCTTCTGTTCTTTTTTTTTTATTATTATTCTCATTGTTGAGATAACCCACTAAATTGATTTCATGACCTAACAATGAGTTGTGGTCCACAGTTGGAAAATACTGGCTTAAACAATAAGGACATGTGTTTCATCGGTAACAAGGCGTACAAAAGGAGGGCTGGCCCCAAGTACACACAGTTGGCAGCTCACTGATGTTCACAAGGATCTGGGTTCTTTTGGCTGGCTTTATGTCAACCTCATGCTAAGATTGATTTCTCTGGAGGTTGTGAGGTTCCCAGGACCATTCCACGGGACACATCTAGACAGAGAGAAGTCCAAAGGACGAAACAGGCAGGCTAGATTCTGAGCACCTTTCTTTCCAGTCATTTGCTGGTTTTATTGTTGTTGTTAAGTGCCGTTGAGTTGGTTCTGACCCATAGAGACCCTGTATAGGGTTTCCTAGGAGCAGCTAGTAAGCTTGAACCACAAACCTTGCGGTTTAAACCGACTTTGCTGTCCAGTGCATTAACCCACAGTGCCACACCAGACCTCCATTCTCCATTTGCCAGCTAGCCAACTCTTAATTCACGGCAACCCCATGTATGTTTGAGAAGGACTGTACAACAACATAAAGCTTTCAACGGCTTATTTTGGGGGCATTAAATGACCAGGCCTTTCTTCGAAGTCACCTCTAGGTGGACTTCAACCTCCAACCTTTTGATCATCAGCTGAGCATATTAACCATTGGAGCCACCCAGAGACTCAACACCTTTCTTTTTATTGTTGTTGTTAAGTGCTGTTGAGTCAGTTCTGACTCATAGAGACCCTGTATATCATTTCCAAGGAGCGGTTGGTGGGTTTGAACTGCCAAACCATTGACCTTATTGTTCATAGTCTACTGCTTATCCTACAGTGCCATGCCAGGAGCAAGTAAATGTTTCCCAGATGCCTCAAATAGACCTCCCCTCAAGTCTCATTGGTCAGGACTAAGCCACAAATCCATTCCTAAACCAAACCCTAGCAAGAGCAATAGACTACTGAGTGATGTGATATCAGGGAATCAGCCTCCTTGTCCACTGCTAGTCCACCAGGGCAAATCCTCATTATGGTATGGGTGCCAGCAAAGAAACACAAATTGATCTCATAAGATTTCTGGAAGAGGTGACAGGGTTAAATGCAGCAAAGGACTACCCAGTGATAATGCTGGACTGTGGAGTTATGAGGCATGCTGGGTATTCACTGACGTGGAGAAGGGATATGAAACAGAAACGGGCAGAGACCAGCTTTTCCCTGCCCAATGTATGGAGGCTGGCTCTCAGGGGTGCGGGCTTAAGACTCTGTACATGTTGGGGGAGGTCAGTGAGGGCACTCTGTCCCAATCCTAATTCTGGGAAAGATCTGCAGTGGACATTCAGTTGAATTCAAGAAGCCAGGTGCAGGTATGTAGGCAGTTGAGGGCAGGAGAACTGCCCAGAAGGGCCGGGCCTGGAAAAGCGGTGTGGTAAGAATCACGTTGAGCACAATTTAAAAAATGGGCACAGGACAAGAACAGACACTTCACCAAGGCAGCCAACAAATATATGAAGAAATTTTCATGATCATTAGCCATTTGTTGTTGTTGTTAAGCGCCATTGGGTTGATTTCGACCCATAGAGACTCTGTATAGGATTTCCTGGGAACAGCTGGTAATCTTGAACTGCCGGCCTTGCAGATCTAATGTCTTTGCAGTTTGGCGCATTAACCTACAGCACGCAATAACCCACAGCGCCACACCAGGACTCCAAAATCTTTATGAGCGCAGAAAGCCTTATCTCTCTCCTGAGGAGCGGCTGGTGGATTGGAACTTAGTTGGCAGCCTAAATGGTGGTAAGCCATTATGCTACCAGGGCTCCTACTAGGGAGATGCAAATCAAAACAACCATGAGATACCAGCGCACACTAACAATAACAGCGAAGTTCCAAAAAACAGAAAACAGTAAATGCTGATGAGGGTGTGGAGAGACTAGGACCCTCCTACATTGCTGGTGGAACTGTAAAATAATTCAATCACTCTGGAGAATGGTTATGGCACTTCCTCAGAAAGTTGGAAATGGAAATACCTTATGACCCAGAAATCCCTCTACTTGGTATATACCCTCAAGAAATACAAGCCAGGACACGAGTAGTAGATGCATGCACACCGACGTTGATTGGAGCACTATTCACAGTAACAAAAAGATGGAGACAGCCTAAGTGCCCAACAGTAGAAGAATGGATAAACAAACTTTGTTACATACACATAACAGAATACTATGCAACCTTGAAGAATAGCAATGAATCTGCAAAACACCTCATAACTTGGATGAACCTGGAGGGCATTATGTGAGTGAAATTAGTCAATCCCAAAAGGACAAATATTATATGAGATCATTATTATGAAAGGCTTAAGAAATGGTTTCCAGACTAAAAGAAATATTCTTTGATGGTTGCCAGGGGTAGCAGGGATAGGAGAATCATATACAGGCTAGAGAGGAGACACATGCTAGCTTGGGTGACCAGGAGGGCAATATACAAGAAAGGGGAGGGAAATATACGAGAAAAGGGAGGGTGGCAGAAGAATGATGAAGATAGGTGAAGACACAGGGCAGTGCTAACAGGGATAGAGGTAAATAGTGTTGTATACACAGCCCTGGAACAACAGTGTTCTTTCTGTGCATAAACACATGGATTGAGGCATAGGCTGAATATCTTTATATCCCACAAATATATGGGTTTGAAAGAGATAAAAGAAACATTCTTTGATGGTTGCCAAGGGTGGGAGGGAAGGGAGAGTAGTTCACTGGTTATAGGGTATATAAATGTTAACTTGGGTGACGGGGAGGGCAATATGCAAGAAAAGGAAGGGCGATATACAAGAAGAGGGAGGTTGGCAGAAGTATGATGAAGACAGGGAAAGACAAACACACACACAAATCAGGTTGAATTTGAAGTGGGACCCAATCTGAGAGAATCCTGAAAGAGGTTTTTGGTGAAAAGCCCTGGTGTCTCCGTGAGTTAAGCGTTGGCTTGTTATCCCAAAGGTGTGCAGTTCAAACCCACCAACCACTCGGTCCTATATACAGGGTCACTATGAGTCGTAATCAGCTTGATGGCAGTGGGTTTGGGCTTTTTGAAGGGGAGGGTTTAGGTTTGTTTTTTTCCCAGAGGTAGACTTCCAGACAAGGATTCTAGTGGAAATGTTTCAGTTATCTGTCACAGTGCAATGAATCGGCCCAATACTTGGTGGCTTGAAATAAACAACTATCATTTATTTGCTCACAATTTTATAATTTGAGCATCAGCTGGGACAGCTCACTGCAGTGAAAAGATCCATTTCCTAAAGAGCTGGCAAGTTGATGGAGGTTGTTGTCTAGAAGCTCAGCTCGATCTGTCGGCCAGAAGGCCTTGATTCTCCTCTATGTGGGCCTCTCCACGTGGTTGCTTGGACTTTCAAACAGTGTGGCTACATTCCAGGAGAGCCAAAGTGGCAGCTGCCAGTTCTGTGAAGATCTAGACCCAGGACCAGCATAGTGTCACTCTGTCATAGTCTATGATTAAAGCAGACTATTGGCTAAGCTCAAATTCAAGAGAGTGGAGAAAAACACCCTACTCTCAGTAGGGAAAATGACCCCCAAAAATGTGCAGCCATCTTTAATCCGCTACAATTTGAGCAATGATCTCAGGAAGAGAAGTGAGCAGGTCAGGGAAGGAAGCCAAGAAAGTTTGTGTTATCAAGCCAGTTGTTACTGTGGGCAACTGGAGTTTAATCCCACTGGGGAACTCTGGGAGACATTGTAGAGCCTGCCCTAAAGTTTCTTCAACAGAGGGATGAAGCAGCTGGAGCATTCATCTTCCAACCTTCCCTTGTCATTGCTCAAGGTCTAGTTCAGGGACATTTACTTGCAGCCCTTCTGGCTTGCCCTGCGTGCAGGAAGAGCCAGCTGCCAGCAAAACTCCTTTCAGCAGTCATAGATGTTTGCAGGAAGCAGTCTTCCGAGTTTAGAGGCGAGGGAAACAGGCATGTGGGTGGGGCACCAAAAGTGTCAGCGACAAACAGCCTGTCTAGGCAAGCCATCAGGAGGAACAGAGATGCCCCGTGGCAATGCTCCAATCCCACAAGCTTAAAACCAAACCAAACCTACCACCACTGAGTTGATTCCAACTCATTGTGAGTCTATAATACAGACTAGAACGACCCGATAGGGTTTCTGAGGCTGTAAATCTTTACACAGGCAGACAGCCTCATCTTTCTCCCTCAGAGGGGCTGGTAGGTTCGAACGTCTGACCTTGCAATTAGTAGCCCAATGCGTAACCCACTACGCCACGAGGGTTTTCATATCCCACAGATTTCAAAATTTGAACTCAATCTCACTGCCACTGAGTAAATTCCAACTCATGGCAACACATTTACAGGGTTTCTGAGCCTGTAAATCTTTATGGGAGCAGAAAGCCTCATCTTTCTCCCACGGAGCAGTGGCTGGTGCTTATCCTACAGCACCACTGATGTTCCTACTCCTACAGGCTTGTCAAATGCCGTTGAGTCAGGGCTGACTCACAGAGACCCTGTACAGGGTTTCTGAGGAGCTGCTGGTGAGCTTGAGCAGCTGACATTGTGGTTCAAACTGACACTGTGGTCCAGCACTTATCCTACAGTGCCATTTGTTGTTTTTGTTGTTAAGTGCCATCAAATCAGTTCCGACCCATAGCAACCCTGTCTAGGGTTTCTGAGGAGTGCACGGTGAGCTTGAACAGCTGACCTTGTGGTTCAAACCGACCTTGCAGTCCAGCACATTAACTCACAGCACCACACTAGCTGCCACTTAGCTCCGGTTAAAGTACTGAAGTGGTTCAGTGGTGAAACCTAGGTTTGATTCCTGGTCAATGCACATCAAGTACTTGCATGTTGCTATGATGCTGAGCATCTTCCAGAGTCAAATGGACTAGGAAGAAAAGTCTTGGGACCTACTTCTGAAAATCAGTCATTGAAAACCGTATGATCACAAGGACCCAATCCCCTTGAATATGGAGTTACCAAGAGTTCACTGATGCTCTTGCGTTATGGTGTTGGAGGAGAATATTGAAAGTGCCACAGGCTGCCAAAAGAACCAACAGATTCGTGTTGGAAGAAGTGCAGCCAGAGTGCTCCTTAGAGGCCAGGACGGCCAAACTTCGTCTCTCATAGTTCCGACATGTTGTTAGGAGGGACCAGTCACTGGAGAACGACATGTTTGGTAAGGTGGAGGGTCAGAGAAGAGGAAGAGCCCCAGTGAGATGGATTGGCAAAGTGGCAGCATCAATGTGCTCAAGCGTGGCAACAATTGTGAGGATGGCCCAGGACTAGGCAATGTTTCGTTCTGTTGTGCATATGGTCGCTATGAGTCGGTATCGACTCGCTGGCACCTAACAACAACAACAGCAACAACAGGAGTCAGGAGTCAACTCAGCCAACAGTTAACCATAACTAAGAACTGAGGGGTACTTGGCACTACACAGATGGACCCCAGGGATCGGTTGCTCCCAACTAATCAGATCATGGGGAATTAGGGAGGGAATTCATATCCGAGCGGGATTATCTGGTGCCAGGTCCTTGGGGACAGATCTAACTCCTGCCCACTGGCTAGAGAGGTGGCCTCAGGCAGGGGCTGCTCATGAGCTGGGCAGACCTGAGGCTCTGGGCTAAGCCTGTGGGGTAAGGGCAGGGAAGGTACTTCCAGTCCTAGGAAGCCAGAGGGAAAGGTGGGGCCCACAGCCACATCTGCTCCTGAGAGGATAAATCCAGCCTACGCTTCAGATCTAAGCATGACTGGGCCTCCGAATATATCCAAGCAGCTTTGTGGGCCCCTTACAGCAGCTTTGCTGACCCAGGCCTCTGGGACGGTGGGGAAGTGGGTTTGTCTTGCGTCTCCCCTGGCTCACCCCATACTCTCTCCCAGGACTTCCCGACCTGCAAAGCTGCCTGCAGACAACACAGCTATGAGTTTCTCATGAATGATTTTAAATGATTCTTGCTCGGTCCATGGGGGGAAATAGAGTACTGAAAATCCAGCAGATGAGTAGCTAACTGGGGGGCTGCTTAGAATGACTGCTGGAACACAAACAGCAAAGTCATTGGCTTTCAAACAGCAAGGGCTTCTAGGAGAATCCTCCTGCCCCCCAGGCCAACGTGGGTGTGAGGCCCCGACTATATCGTCTGCCAACCAGGCCACTGAGCCCCCAGTTGTCCAGCTTAGCCCTGGCAGGGCCACTCTGTAACAGGTCCTGCCAGAGGCACTAGTGTGACCTACATCGCACCTCGCATGCATGGTGTCATTTAATTCTTCTACCCGTTGTTCCTCACTCATTCATTCCTTATGCAACGAATAATCACTGAGCACTTGCCATATGGCACACGCTGTTCTAGACCCTGGAACACTGTCATGAACAAAACAGATTTTTTTTTTCCTAATCCCTGCCATCGTGGAGCTTACATTCTTGTGGGGGAGAGAGGTAGACAACAAATAAATAACGCAAAACATACAGCCTGTCTTACAGCCATACGATACGTGGGAAGGAGAAAAACAAAGCAGGGAAGGGGATAGATAGCAAATGCAAGGGCTGGGGTGCCCACTGAGGGCCAGGGGACTGGTGAGGCTGACATTTTTAAAAGAATGATCAAAAAGCAACCACTGAGAACTTGACACTTTCATGAAGACCTTGAGGAGGTGCAAGCAGGAGCTAACTGGACAATGGAGAACGGGCAGGCCAGGGAACAGCATGGGGGCAGCAGAGGGAACAGCCAGTGCAAAGATCCTGTGGGAGGAGTATGCTCAGTGCATCCCAGGGACTGCAAAGAGGCCAGAGTGGCTGAGTTGTTGTTGTTGTTAAGTGCCGTCAAGTCAAGTCCGCTCACAGGGACCCCATGTAAGACAAAACAAAACACTACCCAGCCCTGCGTCATCCTCACAATTTCTGCCATGCTTGAACACACTGTTGCAGCCACCGTGCCAACCCAGGTCTTTGAGGGTCCTCCTCTTTTTCAATGACCCTCTACTTTCCCAAGTATGATGTCCTTTTTCAGGGACTGGTCCCCTCTGACAACATGTCCATTCTGTCTGCACTCTTTCTAAGGCACATGTGTTTATTCTTGTGGAGTCCAGGGTATATTCAGCATTCTTTGTCATCGCCATAATAAAAAGGTGTCAATTACGCAGTCCTGAAGAGCAGAGATGTCAGCTTGAGGACTAGGGTGCGCCTGACCCAGGCCATTGTGTTTTCAATAGCCTCATATGGATGCGAAAGCTGGACAGTGAATAAAGAGGATCGTAGAAGAATTGATGCCTTTGAGTTGTGGTGTTGGAGGAGAATACTGAGGGTGCCATGGACTGCCAAAAGAACCAATAGATCTGTTTTGGAAGAAGTGCAGCCAGAGTGCTCCTTGGAGGCCAGGATGGCTAAGCTTCGTCTCTCCTACTTTGGACATGTAGTCCGGAGGAAACAATCATTGGAGAAGGATGTCATGCTGGGTAGGGTGGAGGGTCAGAGAAAAAGAGGAAGACCTCCAACGAGATGGATCGGCCAGGTGGCATCATTGATGGACTCGGGGGTGGCAGCGGTGGTGAGGTTGGCCCAGGATCGAGCATTGTTTCGTTCTGCTGTGCATGGGGTCGCTATGAGTCGGTTCCGACTCGATGGCACCTGACAACAACAACAACAACGCAGTCCAGCTTTTGCATGCATAGGTGGCAGTTGAAAAGGCCATGTTAAGCGCACCTTGGTCCTCAAAGTGACATCTTTGCTCTTTAACACTTTCAAGGGATCTTTTGCAGCAGATTTGCCCGATGCACTACTTTGATTCCTTGACTGCTGATTCCATGAGCATTGATTGTCCAAATAAAATGGAGTAGGGGGAGGATAATAGGACATGAGGCAGTAGAAAGGAGAGAACGGGACACCAGATCGAGCAGGATGCTCTTAAGGCCCATGGCTTTCATTCCGGAGACATAAGAAATAAGAAGGCTCCCCACACAAGCAAAGAGGCTACTGCAAGGATACCCATAGCCAACAATTTCCTATTACCAGCTACTGTGAGCCACTAATGGAATAGCAAATATTGTAGTGGGAATTGTTTCAACCTCATCGCCAGCAATCTGAAAGCCCACCTCCTTTATCAATCCCGTTTTAAACATAAGAAACAAGCTCAAAGAAGTTCAGTAACTTATTCTAGTTATCCACTTGCTACATTTTTTTTAACGGGGGAAAATTTGGTATGGCTTTTCCATGAAGCCTGTTGTTGTTGTTAAGTGCCGTCGAGTCGTTGCCGACCCATAGTGACCCTGTACAGGGTTTCCGAGGCTGTAAATCTTGACGGGAGCAGAAAGCCTCATCTTTCTCCCGCGGAACAGCTGGTAGTTTCGAACTGCTGACCTTAAGGTTTGCAACCCGATTCGTAACCACTACTGCTACCAGAGCTTCATGAAGCCTTGTTGTTGTTGTTAAGTGCCGTCGAGTCGGTTCCGACCCATAGCGACCCTGTATAGGGTTTCCGAGGGTGTAAATCTTTACGGGAATAGAAAGCCTCATCTTTCTCCCGCAGAGCGGCTGGTAGTTTCGAACCGCTGACTTTAAGGTTCGTAGCCTGATTCGTAACCACTACACTACCAGAGCTCCTTTCTATTAAAATGCCAATTTCCAGGACTCCCTCTTTCTTCTGCTCCCTCCTTTTTTCTGGTAAAACACTAAACACCCCATTTCATCCACAAGCCCTAAGATTGATGTTCAATTCCTTCTGGGACTGGGTCTTCTGGTCTTTTCCTAGGGAGGCAGCCTATGGAACTGCACTGAGCCGGGAGCTCTGGCTCCCACCCACTGGGCAGGGCAGTTCCTGGAGGCAGAAATCCTTCTCTGTTTCACCTCCTCTTGCTGTGGATTCTTTACCCACCCCCACCCACCCACCCCCATGGCCCTAGACAGTAGCCAGGCCTTTGGGCTTTTGTGGGCAGGACCAGAGCTGAAGTTGCCAGGCACCCAGGAGCCAACCCCCCTTGCAGGCTTTTGTTTTCAACTGAAGCCAAAGCTTGAAAGGATTATAGGGGATCAGCTGTTCCCAGAGCCTGTTTTGTATACCACTGGAGGTACACAGACTTGTACTTTTTAATCATTGTGCTTATGCATTTTGATGTACTAGGAAAACCAGATCTGGCTCAGCCAACCCAGGCTATAGTGATGACAGTTGTTTAGGAGAAGGCTAGAGCATTTTGAAGAGTGCAAATAGGGACTCAGAGATACCAGTTTGAAACAACAACAACAAAACATAAAGTTAAAAAAAAAAAAGGGAATCATGTAGTTTCAGAGTTTCTAAATGAAGGGGAAATCAAGTAGATTTCAAGAAAATACAAAAGTGTAGCCCTAGCTTTACTCCTAGCCCTAAATAAAAAATAAAACAGATCAATGATAAAAAATTGGAACCCAAGCTTTACTCCTAGCCCCTAACCTGCCCTTAACATTAATCCTGGTCCTAACCGTAACAGCACTTCACAACAACAACAAACCCTAACCCTAACACTAAATGAAGTCCCTAGGCTATGCCTGTGGTTGTTAAGTGTTAAGTGGGGTTCCTAGTCATAATGACCCTGTATAGGGTTTCCGAGGAGTAACTGGGGGGTTTGAACCACTGACCTTACAGCTCAAACTGACCTTGCAGTCCAGTGCATTATACTGCAGCGTCACACCAGGACACTAGCCATGCCTAGACCTAGTCATAGTCCTAACTCTAACTCCTTATTCCTACCCACCACCAAAACTTATAAAAAAAAAAAAGATTATTCCTCAAGCTACCTAGGTTTAAAAGAAATGGAAGAACATTAATGTAAGTCGGGAGTCCTGGTGTGGTGCTGTGGGTTAACTCGCTGGACTGCAAAGTCGGTTTGAACTGCAGGATCAGTGGTTCAAGCTCACTTGCCGCTCCTTGGAAACCCTATAGGGTTGGAATCAATTCAATTGCACTTAACAACAACAATGTAACTTGTACTGTATCTAGTCTTCAAAGACTATACGGAAACACCCAGGGAGCAAAGTATGATGTTTTTGTATGACCTATATAGCATATTGAGCCTTGATGTCACGCTGTAGGATAAGCACTGGACTAGTAATTGCAAGGTCAGTGGTTCAAACCCATCAGCTACTCTTGGAGACCCTATGCAGGGTCGCTGTGAGTCAGAGACAAATCAACAGCACACAACAACACAACAGAAAGCATATTGGACCTTGATGATCAATTCAAATAAAACTGCTGTCACCTTCTGCCCACAATGTGGTAGATATGCCCAGTTGTGTTGTTGTTGTTGTTCAGTGCCGTTGGGTCTGTTCCGACTCATGGCGACCCTGTGTAGGGTTTCCAAGGACCTGCTGATGGATTTGAACTGCAAACCTTATTATTGGCAGTCCAGTGCTTGTCCTATGGCACTGCACCAGGACTCTGTACCGAGTTTGTTGTTGTTGTTAAGTGCCGTCGAGTCGGTTCCAACCCATAGCGACCCTAAGCAGGGTTTCCGAGGATATAAATCTTTACGGGAGCAGAAAGCCTCATCTATCTCCCACGGAACAGCTAGTAGTTTCAAACTGTTTACCTTAAGGTTCACAGCCCGATTCGTAACCACTACGCTACCAGAGCTCCTTGTACCCAGTTTACAGGAGTATAATATTGAAGTCATTTCTGTGGATAAAGCCGTAGATGAGATTCTATTCTTCCAAACACTCAATTCTCACTTTTTTACTCTCTTCTGTCTTCAAAAATTGGCAGTTTATTAAAACACCTTGGTAGTGGTGGTGGTGGTGGTTATGTGCCGTGGAATCGGTTCTGACTCATAACGGCCCAGTACAGGGTTTCTGAGGTTGTAAATGTTTAAGAGAGCAGAAAGCCTCATCTTTCTCCCACGGAACAGCTGGTAGTTTCGAAATGCTGACCTTGAGGTTCACAGCCTGATTCGTAACCACTACGGTACCAGAGCTCCTTATTAAAACACCTTAGGTTTCAAAAAAGAAAAGAAACAAAGATAAGTTAAATAAAACATACAATGAAACCTGTGAAAAGCGGAACTCAACGGAATTGCCTAGTTTTTCTGGTTCTCAGAGGTTTCCCACCTTTGACACTTTTCAATCTCTCATTTGAATGAATGATATTTGCATTTTCCCTCTCTGACAGGTTTTCACCTTACATAGGTTCCAGCTTTTGAAGGTTTTATTGTATTCTGCTAATAACATAGGTGGTCCAAGATATCGAAAATATCACAGAGAAGGACCAGTATAATTGTAGATTGTCTGGGTGGGGGAGAAAATGAAGGGGAGAGCTCCCCTCATCTCCCCTAAAATATGAAAAGGGTTTTTTTGTTTGTTTGTTTAATATAATGGAAGAAACATGCACAGTATAAAAATTTAGAAAATACAAAAATCAAAAAGTTTCAAATAAAAACGCCACACTCTCACCTTCTAGATAATACTACCATTCGTATCTTAGTAGAGTCCCTGGGTGGCACAAATGGTTAACACACTTAGCTGTCAAACAAAAGGTTGGCTGTTCAAGTCCACCCAGAGATGCCTTGGAACAAAAGCTAGGTGATCTATTTCGGGGAAATGACCCACTGAAAAGCTTAAGGAGGACTGTTCTAGTCTGACACACGTGGGTCACCATGAGTTGAAGTTAACTCAACAGCAATTGCTTTGCTACGGTAAAGCATATTTGTATTAGTTTCTTTCACTGTGTGACAAATCACCACAACGTAGTGAGTTAAACACTTCACTGTTCTGTAGGTCAGAAATTGGGAGTAGATGATGTTGGGTTCTCTGCTCAGGGTATCAGAAGGCCACAGTCAAGTTGCCAACAGTGTGAACTTTTGTCTGGAAGTTCTGAGAGCGAACCTGCTCTTGTTCCTTCCAGCTGGAGAAGCTAGGCCCCATTTAGTGGATGGCTGTCGACAGGGAGCTGTTCTAGGGTCCTAAGAGTCCGTCTCTGGTTCTTGCACTTCTCCAAGCCATTCAATCCTCATGCTTCTCAAAGCTCCCGTCTAGTAGATTGAAGTTTCCATGGGTCAAGAATCCAGATACAGAGGAGCCAAGCGGGATGCTCTGCTTAGAAGTTCACAAGACAAAAATCAAGGTGTTGGCCTGGCTGTGTTCCTGGCCAGAGATTCTGGGGGATGAATCCATTTCCGAGTTCATTCTGGTTGGTGGCAGAATTCACTTCTGTCTCACTTTTTCCACATAACCTCCTCCATGTTCTAGCCAGCAATGGCACCATTCCTTCTTGTGCTTTGAAGCTCCCTGACTTCCTCTTCTGACTCCAGCCAAAAGAACTCTCTGCTTTTAAAGATCTCCCATGATTAGATGAGGTCCACTCAAAGAATCTCCCTATTTTAAAGTCAATTGCATCATATAACATAACATAATCTCAAGAGGGATACCTCATTTGTGGAATAATATCCACTTGTCTGTGGATATTCATCAGCTACATGCTCAAATTTCTGATATAAGTAATTCTCAAAGTGAGCCCTGAGTGGCTACTAATTTGCTACCCCTGCTAGAGAGTAAGATCCCCTAAGAACTTGATTGAACCTCAGCATAGTGATCCTGCTTGGTTACCTTAGAGCAGGTGGTGGGCTGGCAACGTCTTGCGTATGGGGTCCCCACCCGATCTCCTCCCTCCCTGCCTTCCTCGGATGGTGGCTGTTTATGCTGGACGTGTGGCCAGAGATGGGTAAGGATCATGTGGAACCTCGGCAACCTAAGACAGAGCCATTGCCATGCTGCAATGAGTTTCGATGACGGGTAAGACTGAGGAATTCGCACTGACCGCCTAAGACAGGCAGCGTCCCTTAAACAAACAATAAATAAGGGGGAATCTGATGCAGACCGTGCAGACCCGGTCAGGAGGTCAAGACCCTGTGGGCCCAAGCGTTGTTGACCATCCAAACCATAGGCTCTGAGGATCAGACTTTAGCCACCTAGTAGACATAGCAAACTGTCCCTCATCTGATTATTCAGTAATGCTTGTTAGTAATCTCATACATGAGCCCTGGATATCCACAGACAAATGTAAAAACCTTCCCTAAAAGCCGAGACTGTAAATTCCAAAAAGGCAAGTTCCCCCCCCGCCCAAAAAAAAGCTAAAGAGGATAGAGAGAAACACTGTTAACTGATGATATATGGAGGGGATAATAATCAATGTAATGAAACAAGCTATATGAATGGTTGAATGTGAAGCTGATGATGTGCCCTGTAAACTTTCACTCAATCCAAAATAAAAACATTTAATGAAAAAAAAAGAGGGATACCTAATCATATTCACAGGGGATTTAGGTGTGGAATCTTGAGAACCTTTTTTTTTTTTTTAATTCTATTGCAATATCCTTCTGGATCTTTCTCTGGGCACATATCTTTATAAATCCATACTTGTAGTGTAGATGCAATAAGCAGCCTTTCAGCCAATGAACTCTACTTCTCCATTTCAATAAATGTCCATCTCATCTAACACAGCATGTGCAGACTTCCTCAGTAGATCCAAAAATGTCTTTACAAACCAGTATCCAGTCCAGGCTCAACAATTAATCTGGTTAAGTCCCTTGAGTCTTGTTCATCTAGCCAGGTGCTTTAAAGATCCTGACTTGTTAAAAAAAAGAACATGCCAGTTATTCTGCAAAATATCTAACCTGCAAGATTTATCAGGAGGTGGCTTCCTTATAATGTCGTTTAGCTTGTTTCTTTGTTCCCTCTATTTCCTCTAAATTGAAAGCTATACAGTGGTGTGCTGGTAAATGTCTTAACAAGTGGTTCTCCGAGAAGAAAAGCCCTGATTTGCAATGTTTGGCCATTTCTGTGATGGAAATGCTCCCACCATGCCCGGTGTCAAGCTCCCACATCACTAAACATGGAATTGGAAAGAGATGCATGCAATTGGCCAATTCAAGTCAGCACAGTCCAATTCTCCAGTACCTCACTGTTCAATGAATGGGTTAATGCTTTTTCATGAAAGGAAGTAGAGAAGGCTATAAAGAGAACAATTTGAAGAGCTCTCCCCCATCCTCATCCCCAGAAGATTGTGGAAGAGACATGAGTAGAAAGGACCATACAAGCTGTGGGCACAGAAATCATGGCAAAGATCCCCACTCATACTCAAGCTTGGCAAGGAAGGATGCATTGTAAATAAATAGTCCAACTCCCTTGCTCCTTGGGTAGGACAACTCTACACCAGCTCCTAGAGTTCTCCAGCAGGAATCGATCCCACTTGCCCATAGTAATATCTTGCTTGATAAGCCTCCCTTTTTTGGCTTCCTTTTTCTTCTTTCCCTGACTAGCCTCTCCTCTAATGGTGCTTCCTGGGACCACCCTCTGAATAAACTACTTCTACTTGAAGCACTGTGGTTACGAATCAGGCTGCGAACCACAACGTCAGCAGTTCGAAACTACCAGCTGTCCCGTGGGAGAAAGATGAGGCTCTCTGCTCCCGTAAAGATTTACAGCCTTGGAAACCCTGTACAGGGTCGCTATGAATCAGAACCAACTCCACGGCACATCACCACCAACCACCACTTGAAGCACTTACTGATGAAGATCAAAAACTACAGCTGTCAATCTAGGTTACATCTCAACTGAAAGAAAACAAAAATCCTCACAACTGAACCAAATAACATCACAATAAATGAAGAAAAGATTGAAGTCGTCGAAGATTTTGTTGTCCTTGGATTCACAATCAACAGCCGTAGAAGCATCAGTCATGAAATCAAACAACATACTGCATGAGGCAAATCTGTTGCAAAAGGCCTCTTTAAAGTGTTCGAAAGTAGAGATGTCACTTTGAGGATGAAGTCATGGTATTTTCAGTTTTCTCATATGCATGTAAAAGCTGGACAATAAATAAAGAAGACCAAAGAAGCACTGATACTTTTGAAGGATGGAGTTAGCAAAGAATTCCAAACATACCATGGACTGCCACAAGAGCAAACAAATCTGTCTTGGAAGAAGTACGGCCAGAAGGCTTTGTCTCATAGTACTTTGAACATGTTTGTTATCAGTTAGGACCAGTCCCTGGAGAAGAACATCATGCTTGATAAAGGAGGATCCCCGAAAAAGAGGAAGGCCCTCAATGAGATGAGCTGACACAGTGTCGACAATAATGGACTCAAACAAGGCAAAGCTTGTGAGGATGGCGCAGGCCCAGACGACGTTTCATTCTGTTGGACATAAAGCTTCCAAGAGTCAGAACCAACTAGACAGCACCTAACAACACTCCATGACACAAGGGATATGACAGAAGGTTGCAGGGGACTGACTGGAACTGAAGTGAAGGGGTTTAAATGTCTTACATTTGTTTTTACAAAAGGATGTATTCATTTCTCACCTATGCAATTCAGAATCCATCCTCAATACTAAAATCTTCAGAGGAATGCCTCCCGCTGAAACACAGAAGATTCAGTGAAAGAGATCACTCCTACCTCCCCCATTCCCTGTGCTTTCCCTCACTGAAAACTTGCTGTCCACTGACCACCGCATCTCTCTCCACACACCCCAAAACATGACAACAAGTGATCATTTTAAGAGGAGTTGGCATTTGTTGAACAGATACTGTGCAACATACTCTGTGTCTATTATCTGTTTTACATACTTGGAGCACACACATTTAGCTCCCCTTCCTCCCAAGATCCCTTTAATCTGATTGTGAAGGAACAAAAAAAGGTAGAAACTCACAATAAGGAAGGGGGGTGGGGTGTCAGCAGATGAGAGGTTTCAACACATTTCTGGAAGACAGAGAGCAGAAGGAAGAGTGCTGAGAGGTGACACGGAGAGCGCCACAGCTGGGATCCTCACAGGCGGAGGCTCCAGGCTCTGAGACCATGGGGGCCCCTGAGGGCAAGAGTGGGAAGTGTGGCTGGAAACGAGATTGACTGAAGGCCTCCAGCTGGAAAAACTGGCCACCCCCCTTCCCCCCCACACACACACACACCTTCTGGAGTAGAAGAGCCAGGAACCAGATACTTGCACTCCTTGAGTTGAAGCTAAAGTACATGCCTGCATTTCCTAAGAACACTAATAGCCTGAGCGCCCTTTCTGAAGAAATCACACATGTGTTCTGAGGAGAACTGGAGCAGCTGATGTGTCCACTGTTATTATTAAGTGCCGTCGAGTTGGTTCCGACTCATAGTTGGAACAACAAACCCTGTATAGGGTTTCCTAGGAGTGGCTGGTGGGTTTGAACTGCCGACCTTGCGGTCCAGTGCATTATCCTGCATAGCCTTGGAAAGATGCTCTCTCATAAGCCATCATTTGGGAGCTCCCGGAGTACCACCAGCTCCCCACCAGTTCACCTAAAGTAGAAAGCTCCACCTATGCGCCATGGACCAGGGCTTGTGGTCTATCTTCCTCCCGCTAAACAAGAAGTGACCACCAAACCAAACAACAAACCCACAGTCATCCAGTGGATTCCAACTCATAGTGACCCTGCAAGACAATGTAAAATTGCTCCTCAGGGTTTCAGAGACCATAAATCTTTATGGAAATACACAGCCTTATCTTTCTCCCTTGGAGGAGCAAGTGGATTCAAACGTTCCACCTTTTGGTCCAATGCTTAACCCACTGTGCTACATGAGCCTCTTAGAGACAACCAACAGAGGTATGTATCTGAAGAAAGCCTGTAACATGAAATAAAAAGGGACAACAGAAAAATTATCTTGGAGGAAATTGAGATAAACCAGTGAACAGAAAAATAGGGAGACATGAGTTGACAAAAAAAATTGATTGAAGGCCTGAAGGAACAAGAAAAAGTCAAGAGAATCTTCCAGAACACAGAGCATAATGAAAGAGACAAAAAACATGAGCGAAAAGAGAAAAGACATGGAGATTGTGTCCAGGAGAGCTAACATGTGACTAATAATAGCTCTAACATGTGACTAATAATAATTTTCACAAAGAATGCATGAAGAAAGCAGAATGCGCCTACAAAGTGATGCCAATCCTCCTGTTTTACAACAGTGCTGAAAGAGGTTGGCTCTAAGACGCTGGACTTGACCCCTATGCCGATTTCCCTTTTGTCTTCCCTTCATGTGGCACAACAGTTAAGTCCTCAGCTGCTAAAAAAAACCCTGGCAGTTCGAACTCACCCAGTCACTCTGTGTTCTCCCATAAAGATTCCAGCCCAGGAGCCCCTATGGAGAAGCTCTACTCAGTCACATGGGGTTGCTATGAGATGAATGTGACTTGACAACACCCGACATCAACAATAGAAGTATTTAAGTCTCAGCAGAGCCAAGGAAGGAAGAGTTGTGTCGATGCTTGGGACCCAAGTGTAAAATGGAGAAGCCGCATTAGAGACTTGTATGGTGATATTAGTGGATTCAAAGTGAGGGCTCCTCGGGGGATTCTGAGAAGCACAAGGCTAGAGCACTCACTTCTTAACCTGTTAAGAGATTCTTTCCAGAGCTAGGTCCTAGAGGCCCTAGGTTTTGTTTGAAAAGAAGATGTGGTATTCTCTTACAGTCTATTGTATGGATATGGAAGTCAACTTCTGTTGTACTTAAGTGCCATTGAATGGGTTCAGACCCATTAGCCACCCTATATAGGGTTTCCAAGGAGGACCTGGTGAATTTGAAACGTTGATCTTGCGGTTCAATGTGACTTTGCAGTCCAGAGCATTAGCCACAGCGTCATACCAGGATGTCTTATACTCAAAGAACAAGACTACTAAGGTCAGTATAGGGACACAATGGGAGCTGAGTGTAGTGACAGTGATAAAAGACCTATCAATGGATATTTTGGGTTGTTGTGTATTTTTTAAGTTTTTATTGTAAATTGAGTAATAGTTTACATGGGAGAACATCAGCTTTACATTCATCCTATCGTGTTTCGTTTCATTGCAATGATTACAATCTCCTCCAAGCATCATCATTCAACAGCATTCCCTCTGGTTTTTGTTTTTTGGTTTGTTTGTTTTTTTTTTGGATGTACACCAAAGCACTCAGGAATATATAACCATTGAAACAACTGAAAAGGGTACATACACCCTGCAAGCCTGGCCCCCGGCCGCCGCCAGCTCACAGCCCTCTCCCTCCCTGAGTCCAGGGTCTCCAGCCGCTCCATCTCTCTACGTCATCATCTCTGCCTCTATCTCTGGCATTGCTGCTTCTCTGGATAGGGTCCGGCACTCCACTTCTTCTCCCTTGATGGTCCCAGGATCCTCGGTTCCTGGACTGCAAGATCAGCCACTCCCCTCCTTTTGTTACAAAACGTCTACCTTTACATTTGCAACATTCACAATCAGTCCTGATAGCAATTATTTATTATTGAACCATGAGATTCTTCTCCCCATTTCCTTTCATCAGCCCCATCCAGATAGGTTGGGAACCACTCAGTGGAGATTCTATCTTCCACAGTACCCTCTGAAACTAGGCTCCCGCTTGAAAGCTTGTAAGCCAGTCAGTTCGTGCATTTGTCTAAGTTGCCCACCGCTATCAACACTGTGTACCAAGTGGGTGGTAATGTTCCTTGCTGTAAAGATTCGTTCCCTTTTTTTAAGCTACTACATCCATAAGGAGCTCTGGTAGTGTAGTGGTTACGAATCTGGCTGTGAACCGCAAGGTGAGCAGTTCGGAACTATCAGCTGTTCCGCGGGATAAAGATGAGGCTTTCTGCTCCCGTAAAGATTTACAGCCTCGGAAACCCTGTACAGGGTCGCTGTGAGTCGGAACCGACTCCACGGCACATAGCCACCACCACCACATCCATAAGGATAGGTCAAATTCATCAAATTGTAGCAGACTGTCAACAGATATTTGTAATACAGGTAATCCCCGGGTTACAAACATCCCAACTGAGGTAGAACCCAAAGTTCAGAACCTAAAGCCTATTACATTCAAAATTTGAGGTATATACAATGATTCATAATAACAAACCTTTCGCTGTGTATCAAACTATTTTTATTATTAGTTTATTGCATTAAAGATGTTTTAGTGTATCTGGAATTTTTTTCTTTCATGTGTTTTATGTATATAGCAAGGCACACTATATACTACATACTAAGACAAGCATTCAACTAACTGATGTACCTACCTGCTCCAACTTACATACAAATTCAACTTAGATAGGAAAAGAACTCATTCATAACCTGGGGACTTCCTGTATTGGAATGGGAAACCTAGCAAAGGAGTGAGCCTTCTATCACTGGAGGCATTTAAGCAAAACCCAAACAAACATTTGTCAGGAAGACTGTAAAGGGAATTGGAGCCCTCATGTAAAATGGGGCAGCCACCCCATACCGGGTCGCTATGAGTCCGAACCGATTCAAAGGCAGTTATCAACAACTGTGGGAAGCAGTCTGGCCATTCCTCAGTAAATTAAACATAGAATTACAATGTCGCTGTTGTTGCTAGTAAGTGCCATCGAGTCTGTTCCAACTCATAGCAACCTTATATAGGGTTTTTGAGGAGTGACGAATGAGTTCGAACTGCCAACCTTGAGGTTCAAACCAACCTTGTGATCAAGTGCTTACCCTACAGTGCCACACCAGGACTCCAGAACTATAATATGATCTAGCAATTCCACTCCTAGGTATGTTGTCATTGTTGTTAATGCTGTTGAGTCGGTTCCAACCTTTTAGGGTTTCCAAGGAGTGGTTAGTGAGCTTGAACCACCAACCTTGTAATTCAAACCAACCTTGCAGTCCAGCGCATTAACCCACAGCACCACACCAAGACTCCTAGGTATAGACCCAGGAAAACTGAAAACATGTCAACACGAAACTTACACATGAATGTTCATAGTAGCATTATTCATAATTGCCAAAAAGAAGAAGCAATTCAAATGTTCAACACCTGATGAATGGATAAATGAAATGCAGTATATCCATACAATGGAATAGTATACGACCACAAAAAAGGAATGGAGTACTAATACACGAACGACATGGATGAACCATTATGCTGAGTGAAAGAAGCCAGTCACCAAAGACCACAGATTGTATGATTCCATTTATATAAAATGTCTAGAATAGGCAAATCTATAGAGACAGAAAGTAGATTAGTGGTTGCCTAAGACTTGATGACAAAGAGCTCTGGTAGCACAGTGGTTATGAGTTGGGTTGCCAACCACAAGGTCAGCAGTTCGAAACTACCAGCGGTTCCGCAGGAGAAAGATGAGGCTTTCCGCTCCCGTAAAGACTTACAGCCTCGGAAACCCTGTGCAGGGTCACTATGAGTCGGAACCGAGTCCACGGTACTTAATAACAACAAAACTTGATGGCATAAGGATTGGGAAAGATGAGGGATGGCATTTTTGATAGGTACAGTGTTTCTTTTTTGAATAATGAAAATATTCTAAAATTGATTGTGGTAATCATTGTACAACTCTGAATATACTACCAATAAAAACCACTGAATTGTTTACTCTAAGTGAGGGAATTGTATTGTATGTGAATTATATCTCAATAAAACTGTGGTTTTTGTTTTTAATGGAGGGAGAAAACAGAGGATTCTCACTGAGATGGGAATTAAGTCCAAATGACCTCTTTCCACTCTGAGGGTCTCCACCTCCTCAGATTTGGGCCCAGGAGGTCGTTCTCAGCAGCTCCCGGAAGCACTACCCTGCCAGTGGTACCCGCCAGTGGCTGAGTCAGAAGCTTCGGGCAGTACTAAGAAACAACCCCCCCACACACACACTGTCAGCCTGGCCCCCTGGGTTGGTTTGTTTTTCCAGGGCATAAATGTATTTTATGGAGAAATAAAATGCACAATAATAAAAGGGGGAGGGGAGCATTTCCACAGGCCCACATTTTATCCAAAGGGGCCGTGATTTGGCATCCCTGGCTGGAATATGAAATTATTACACAAGAATTGACTCTCGGTGTCTCCGATGCTCCCTGGGATGATTGCTTCTATAACTTATGGAGACAGCTGAGCGTTTGTATTCAAGTGATCACATAAATTAATATCCATATGTGGAAATGGTTGTGCTGGGAGCGGGCCTGGTTTCAGAATGCATTCCTTGTAATGGTCCTCGCACCTGAAGAAAAATGCCCGACTCGGGCTCCGTGCGTCCAGGCCCAGAGTACTGTAGTCATGTTTCATCAGGGTTGGATGTAAAATAAGGCACGCAAAACGTTGCCCCTTTAAAGCAATGAGGAACTGTGTGCTGTTTTCAGCATGATGTCATCAGAGGGAATGAAGTGAACCGATTTTTTTTTTTTTAATTAAAATAAGAGAGAGAAGGAAAGAAAAAAAGCAAGTGCCTGAAAATTTAATGTTTGGCTCCTCGGGGATGGGTTTAGCCCAAAGTTCTAATTATATGTGTGGCAGTGAAGGCCTCCCAGTCTTCATGCTTGCCAAAAGCTTGTATTTTGCTACATGACAGGAGACAAAATTATTCCTTTCTCCTTAGGAGGTTGCCAACACTATGCCAGAAGATCAACGGTGATGGCGGAGCAGCAGGAATTGATAATGGGCTTTGTGTGGGCAAGGCAGGGATCAGGAGGGAGAAAACCTAGGCCTCACCCTCAGGTCACGTAGCTGCTACCGAAAGCCCAGAGCTATACCTGCCAAGGTCTAGGGAGTGATGAGGACATAGTACCTGGCACGAAATTTGGGGGAGAACTCCAAAAAGATCTTATGAATGAAAATGCAAAAGAAAAGAAGCAGAGTCACATGATGCTACCGACGCCCCCACTCGCTCATTCATTCATTCACTCATTCATTTAGCATGATTCTTGAGCTCAGCAAAACCCGGTGTGTGACAGGCAAGCCCTAAACCATCCTGACGCGCAGTGGAAAGGTATCAGCCATCAACATCCTCTCATATGGTGTACATTTAATTCCATTCAATTCATTCTGCAGCTTTTCAATGTTGGCTGGATTTATAACCTTTTCAGGTGATGGACGACAAATGTCATAGAAAAAGGATAACTATGGGGAGGCCCCTATAGATTTGGCCACTTCCTCGTTACCTTCCTACCACAAGTCTCTCTCTCTGTCCAGGTGGCAGACAATAAGCTTTGCTCAGGGTTTGATGGTGGTGGTGATGTGCCGTGGAGTTGCTCCAATGGATAGCTACCCTGTACAGGGTTTCTGAGGCTGTAAATCTTTAAGGGAGCAGAAAGCCTCATCTTTCTCCTGTAGAACAGCTGGTAGTTTCAAACTGCTGACCTTTCAGTTAGCAGCCCAAAGCGTAACCATTACGCAACTAGGGCTTAGGGTTTAGAAGGATTGAAAAATCAAGTGTTTGAAGGCTTCTGTACTATATCAAGAGCTGAATCAACATGGAGCAGTGCAACTCCATTCCTACACACACACACACACACACACACACACAAACACACACACACACCCTTGAATCTCCTATACCCAGCCTTCCCATCTCAGGAGCTTTCTTGTTGTCTTAACAATGAAGACACAGTAGACTTTGGAGGAACCTTGAGAAAGTCTTCTAAGGTTTCAACGGCATTCTTCTCCTTCAGCAGCAGTGAGGGGGTTAATCAAGGTTTAATAACTGGCTCTCCAGGAAGGGGGAGGAGGAGGGGAAACCTGGTTTGTAGCTTTTTGCCAATGTCTGTGGTGTAAATATTCCCATCATGGCTGATTTCAAGCTACCAACTTGACATGCCAGACTGTAGAGTTGAGAAGAGAAGAAAGTAAAAGAGCACAATTGCCCTCATTAGCTGGGAAAGGCAAAGAGAAATGTGGGGATGTCTTCATCCATTGTCAGCGGATTCAGTCTCTCCATTGAAACGCAACTGACGTAGAGGCATGGGGACCCACTAACTATCTTGTTCCCCTCTAGAATCCATTCCATGAGAAGTGGGGAGGAGCACCTGGAAACTTCCCAGCCACCCCACCCCCATCTAGAGGAGATTCCTGGCTTCATCTCTTTGCTGGTTTGTGAAAGACTCAAACACAGTAGACACATGGGAGAAAAGACTCCACACTCCACAAGCTTAATTGTGATTTCTTTGAAAAGGTGGTGCCTTTCCACAGTGCAATCTTTCCTTTCATAATAAGAAAATGAGAATCAAAATTCTTCCACACTAAGAAGGAACAGTGGAATGAGAGACGGAGAAATCACTGAGGTGGAAAAATTGATTTGCAATATCCACAGCCGATTCAATGTCCTTTACAGCACCTGGGCCAGGCCTCCACTTCTGCCGGAGACTGGATTTTTTTAGAGCAGTGTGCAGTTTTATTATGAGCACTTGACATACAAGCCATAAAGCACACATGGCAGGTTCTGAATACCAGCCTTCAGATCCTCCTCATCAAGGATTTAGTAATAGGCCTAATCTAGACCCTGTTCTTTCTAGAGCTCCCTGAGTGGTCCCAAGTAGGTCAATTCCAGCCCTCTGGCTGCAGGTCTTTGTAACTGGACCCAGAGTTTTTGTTTATGCACTGTGGTAGACGGCATGTAGAGTCCTGGTGTGGCACTGTGGGTTAATGCACTGGACTGCAAAGTCGGCTTGAACTGCAAGGTTGGCGGTTCAAGCTCACCAGCCATTCATGGAAAACCCTATGCAGGGTTGGAACCGACTCCACAGTGCTTAACAACAAGAGACAGCATGTATCCTGGCTCTGCAAAGATTCATTCCACCTCCCCACCTCGGGCTCCCCAACCTCCCCCTGGGAGGAGTATACTTCTTAGCCCCTCTGATGCTGAACTCAGCCATGTGACTTGCTTTAATTAATAAATATAAGCAAACAAGGTACAATGAGAGCTTCTAAATGTACTTGTGAAGTTTGGCCTGGCTCCTTGCCATGAGGTGAACGTACCCCAGATTTCTGCTGCTGTTTCAACCTGAGACCCTGGAACGAGAAATACATGTATCTGAACTAAACCCAACATGCAGTCTGGAGTAGTCACGATCATCCATGAGGGAGAAAAAAAGTGTTTATGATACACTTCTGCGATTTGGGGGCTGTTTGTTATACAACTAGGTTGTACTAAGTGTATGTGTCTATTACATACATTCAAACTTATGTTCAAATATAGAGCTTTTACCAACTTGTTTTTATAGAAGACTTGGTTTCCAACCAACATGGTGCCAGACACCTTCTTACAAATCAAAAAGTCTTCCAGTACTTAAACGAGCTCCGTATATCTTTGGCCACCTGTGATTCCACACACCTATGCCTCCCTGTATAAGCAATGGGGTTGGGTTCATTCTCTTTTCTCCAACGATGAATCATTTGCTTAAGTACATACTTGTATACCAGACACTGTGTGTCAGGTACCTGGAACCCATAATCAAGAAGGCTACTGTTGCATAAAAATGATAACACTTTAAAACCCGAGTGAATCACAGAGATAAAGAATGCTGGGAATTCAAGATGGAAAGAAAAGTCACTCTTAGGATTAGAGGAGAGAGACGTGGAAACTGACAGAAGTTACACAGAAAAGGGGAAAACATAGAGATAAAACTTGGAGGGAGAGTGGATCTCAGATGCAGACTGGGACCCAACATTCCAGGCAGACAACAATGAGTTCAAGTGTCATCCTAGAGGTCTGAGGGACAGTGTACAAAACAGACCGGTTAGGGGTAATGGTAAACTGAGTCAGCTCACAGGGGCTTTCAATGTCAAAAGACTCAAGATTCTATTTTGTGGGCACAAAGAACCATTAGGAATTTTCCAGCATGACCAAGTAGCCTTCTGGTGTTTTAGGCGAATCTGGGGGTGGCATATGGAATTTAGAAGGCAGAGCAGATCTAGAAGTTAGGAGACTGGGTGGGAGTCTGAGATGATAAGAACTAATCACAAGATAAAGATAAAAGGAAAAAACAGGAAGCCACACTTATAAAATCAGAATTGTTAGAGTCATACCAAAAAAAAAAAAAAATTTTTTTTTCGACTCCCAAATATTCATTCTACAAATGAAGAAATGGAGAATTGTAGTCATTTGCCCAGAGTCACATAGCAAATTAGAAAGCAGAGCTGGGAACAGAGCCCAGGAGTATCTGTTTAAGAATGCTACAAGTTACAGAACTCCGTAACAAAACAACGGCTTGGAGGAGTCAGGAGTTGATTTTTCTTGCTGTAACTGTATAAGTCCAGGGCTGATACAGCTGCTCTAGTTATCAAGAACTCAGATCTCTGTCTTCCTGCTAGACTGCCCACTGCATGTGGTTTTCATCCTCATGGTCTCCAGATGGCCGCTACACCTCCAGGTCCAGCATCCAAGTTCCAGGCAGAAAAAAACTCCAAAGGCTTAAAAGTCTTTCTTTCAAGGTATTACCTTATTTGGGAAGGGAAATCCTTCCCAGAGGTTTCTGCTTATCTCTCATTGGCCAGAATGGAGCCTCATGGTCCCCTTTAGCTGTAAGGGGGTCTGGGAATTTCCCTGAGTGGTACAAACATTTAACACACTCAGTTGCTAACCAAAAGGTTGGAGGTTTGAGTCCACTTGGAGGTACCTTGGGGAAAAAAAGACCTGGCCAGCTACTTGCTGGTGTGGTGCTGTGAGCTAATACGTCATACTGCAAAGTCATTTGAACTGCAAGGTCAGGGTTCAAGCTCACCAGCTGCTCCTAGGAAACTCTATACAGGGTTGCTATGGGTCGGAATCGACTCGATGGCACTTAACAACAACAATCTACTTTTAAAAAACCAGCCACTGAAAGCCCTACAGAACACAGTTCTACTCTGATACACATGAGTTTGCCCTGAGTTGGAATCAACTCCACAGCACTGTAGGATGAGCACTGGACTGCAAGGTGGTCGGTTTGAACCACAAGGTTGGAGGTTCAAACCCACCAGCTGCTCCTCAGAAACCCTATACAGGGTCACTATGAGTCGGAACTGACTTAAACAACAAATAAGAGAGAGTGAAAAGGCAGAAGGGGATTGGAATGGGGGTGAGTGAGCAGTATTTGCTACGCTAGGTCCAGGGCTTTCAGTTTTGACAGTGTGACAGGGCTGGGCTGCAATGGGGTAGGGAGGAGAAGGGACCACACGTCTTTATCTAGTCAGAGCCAAAGGAGATGGCCACTTCTTTTTCAGATACTGATAGTATTCATGAAAGATCTGAGATGTTTGGAACTGTTCCAAAGTCCCAAGGGGAGGAAGTACTGTCATTCAACCCATACAAACTCGCAACTACCAGCCACTTCCTGTGTGCTGAGCACTATCTTCAGACCCTGGCCTGAGAAGTATCTTTAAGGCCAATACACAAGGGGGCTTCAGAAAGTTCATGGGAAAGTGGAATTAAAAGAGAATGGCATTTTCCTACAAACTTTTTGAAGGCCCCTTCCTGGGTGGCAAAGAGAGGGTGATGTGCTCTCTAGATTGGGAGCCTTTCCAGACCTTGCCTATGCCTCTCTTCCTTATGATGAGCCTGATGGCGTTATAGGCTAGGCACTGGATTGCCAACGGCAAGATTGGCATTTCAAACCTACTAGTCACTCCGTGGGAGATAGATGAGGCTTTCTGCTCCTGCAAAGATTTACACACTTGGAAATCCTATACAGGGTCACTATGAGCCGAGATTTACTTGATGGCAATGAGTGAGAGCAAATGTATAGATCAGGTTAAGGGAATGGGTAGGAGTGAAGAAGAGAAGTTCATCTTGGGAAGACAGTTTAGGAGAGGGTTTTCAAGCAAAATGTGAAATCCTGGACAAAATCCACCAGAAATCAAAGCAAATATTCTCCTGTGCCAACCATGATGAAGATGGTCCAGTACACAAGGGTTCAGTTCTGGGTGGGACCCTGTGAAAGACGACAAAGCTCCTTGGGCCAACATGTACAATGGTGAAAAAAGACCTGGGTTCTCGTCCTGGCTCTATATCTCCTGGACTTAACATCTCGAAACCTGTCGGTGAAAGCTTCATAAAGAGCTGAGATGTCCAGGAGTCCTACATGTTTCTCCAGGGTGGCAGGCAAATCAAGACTCTCTCAATTGCAAATGACAGAAAAAGCAGGTCAAAGAGATTTAAGCATAGAACAGGAATTGACTAGTACACATTACTGAAATATCCTGGGATAGGGCTAGCTTCAGGTACAATGGGACCCAGTAGCTCAAACAATAGAGACTATCTCTTGACTCTGCTCCCGTCTGTGTTGGCTCCATTCTCAGGCAGCCAGTCAGGCCATGCTTACAGTCTGTCTTGTTGGTATCCTCAGTAGAAAGCAAGATTCACTTCTCCAGACAAACACAAGTTCTGCAATTGTCTGTTTGAAACCCACTGAGGTGACAACGTCTAGCTCTAAATGAATGACTATGGCTGGGAGGAAGTAAGGTTCAAATGCTCCATCCATCCTACTCTCAGAGTCAGGAGATGGAGTCAGTCCTATCCCCAAAAGTACGTGGATAGAGACTCAGAGGGGAGTGGTTCACCAAGCAAAGTGTGGGTTCTCAGTCTAGAAAATTGAGCAAACATTGAACAAGCAAAAACCAAGGCTATGGCTCCAAGGAGCTGCCGGCATAAGCCATCAACGCCAAAAACCTCCCAAACACTGAAAGGCTGCCTTTTCACCTTATCTATACATACATGCATGGGGCAGAGGCAAGGGGTGGGGAGGTGCGGGGGTGGGGATGAGAGGGTTCAAAAGGTTCACGGAAAAATGAAATTCAAAGATTTCAAAGATAATGGAATTTTTCCAAGAACTTTTTGAAGTCTCCTCTTACATGCAGTTTTGGGGATTAGAACCCTAGTTCTAATCACTTACTCACAGCCTGTCAAAGGGAAGAATGCCAGCTAGTCTGTGCTGAAATCATCAATCAGACTAGGCTCACCAAGGAAGAAAGAGAGGTGAGCAGTCTGCTTAAGGCTGCAGGGCTCCACTAGTCCCAGAGCAGAAACAGAACACAGACCTACAAAGCTCTAGCTTAGGAGTCTTGCTTCTATCTCCAGCATCCCCAGGAATGGAGCATCTTGGATTAAACAAAACCCTGGGGAAGGTCTCCAGAAATGGGAACAGTTTCTGGCCAACCTATTGTGATAAATCTAGGAAGAATTTATTGGGGAAAAGAAAAAAATACAAAATCCTCTTGAGCTTGTTGTTGTTGTTAGGTGCCATCGAGTCGGTACTGACTCATAGCGACCCTATGTACAACTGAACGAAACACTGCCCGATCCTGGGCCAACCTCACAATTGTTGCCACACTCGAGCCCATTGATGCTGCCACTTGGCCAATCCATCTCGCTGGGGGTCTTCCTCTTTTGCTCTGACCCTCCACCCTACCAAACATGATATCCTTCTCCAGCAACTCATCCCTCTTGACAATATGTCTGAAGTATGAGAGATGAAGTTTGGCCATCTTGGCCTCCAAGGAACACGCTGGCTGCACTTCTTCCAACACAATTGGTTCTTTTGGCAGGCCATGGCACTTTCAATATTCCCCTTCAACACCATAACTCAAAAGCATCAATTTTTCTACAGTCTTCCTTATTCACTGTCCAGCTTTCGCATGCATATGAGGTTATTGAGAATACCATGGCTTGGGTCAGGTGCACCTTAGTCCTCAAGCTGACATCTTTGCTCTTCAACACTTTAAAAAGGTCTTGTGCAGCAGATTTGCCTAATGCAATACGTCGTCTGATTTCTTGACGGTTGCTTCCATGAATGTTGATAATTGACCCAAGAAGAATGAAGTCCTTGACAACTTCAATCTTTTCTCCATTGATAAGAATGTTGTTTATTGGTCCAGTGGTGAGGATTTTTGTTTTCTTTACATTAAGATGCTATCCATATCGAAGGCTGTGCTCTTTGATCTTCATCAGTAAATATTTTAAGCCCTTTTCACTTTCAGCAAGCAAGGTTATATCATCTGCATATTGCAGGTTGTTAATGAGTCTTCCTACAATCCTGATGCCGCGTTTTTCTTCATAGAACCTAGCTTCTCGGATTATTTGCTCAACATACAGGTTGAGTAAGTATAGTGAAAGAATGCAACCCTGTCGCACACCTTACTTAATTTTAAACCATTCAATGTTCCCATGTTCTAGTCAAACAACTGCCTCTTGGTCCAGGTACAGATTCCTCATAAGCACAATTAAGTCTTCCGGAATACTCATACTTCGCAATGTTGTCCATAGCTTGTCATGATCCACACAATCGAAAGCCTTTGTGTAGTCAATAAAGCACAGGTAAGCATCTAAGGAGCTCTGGTAGCGTAGTGGTTACGAATCGGGCTGCGAACCACAAGATCAGCAGTTCGAAACTACCAGCTATTCCGCGGGAGAAATATGAGGCTTTCTGCTCCCGTAAAGATTTACAGCCTCGGAAACCCTGTACAGGGTCGCTCTGAGTCGGAATCAACTCCACAGCACATAACAAAAACAACAACAACAAAAACATCTTTCTGGCATTCTCTGCTTTCAGCCAAGAGACATCTGACATCAGCAATGATATCCCTCATTCCATGTCCTTTTCTGAATCTGGCTTGAACCTCTTGAAGGAGGCCAAACCAAAAAAAAAAAAAAAACCAAAGTAATGCCTACTGTGAAGTCAATCCGAGTCAGCCACAGAAACCCTCTGGGACAGAATAGAACTGCTCTATAGGGTTTCTGGGAGTCCTGGTGTGGTGCTATAGGATAAACACTGGGCTACTAACCACAAGGTTGGCAGTTCAAACCCACCAGCCGCTCCTTGGAAACCCAATACGGGGCCACTATGAGTTTGAACGGACTCGACAGCACTTAACAACAATAGGGTTTCCAAGGTTTAGTAGTCTCTACAGAAAGAAGCCGTGGTGGCACTGTATTTTAGGCATTGGGCTGTTAACTGCAAGGCTGGTGGTTCAAATCCACCAGCCCCTCCTTCCCTGGGGAGAAAGATGAGGCTATCTGCTCCTGTAAAGATTTATAGTCTTGGAAAACATACATAGGGTCACTATGGGTTGGAATCGACTCCACGGCAGTGGGCTGTTTGGGTTTAATCTTTATAGAAGCAGACTGCCATATCTTTCAACCACTGACCTTGCAGTTAGCAGTCCAATGCTTAACCCACTGTTTCACCAGGGTTCCTTTAATGGAGGTCAGGCTTCCTAAAGGGCTGAGATGTCTAGGGGCCCTCAAGCCAGACACAGAGTCAGGGTGGCTAGGGACAGGCTGATCATAGCTGAGGATGGCAGGTGGAGGGCAGAACGAATCCTCGTGGTCAACATACAACAGATCCCAATGAGGAAACTTGGCTACAGGACTTCAAAGAAACTGAACTCCTTCTTTTTAATACCAACAGCCTTGGTGTCTTATCAACAGTATTCCAAAGGCTTACCACTCAGATCTGCTCCCTGCTCACACCCCAAGAAGGTTAGGTGCCCCCTTCATGTTTCCACCCAAAAGGCAAACACGGCCCCTCTCCTGGTTTCCCTTTGATCTTTCCCTTCCCTGCCAGGTTTCCCTTCCCGGCAATCCCATTTCTCAGAAACACATTTACAAAGTGTATCTGGGCTGCCTATCCACATCAGAGAGGAACATCTGCAAAGGGTATGTAGCAATGCTATTTGTTACAGGCTGCCTTTTTCTTTCCTTGTCTTTTTAAAAAAATAAAACCGGATTCAAGTGGGAACACCAAATGGCCTCAGACCCTAAGGTATTTGAAAGGATTATCATGATTACTTAAGCAAGGGCTTTCTGAAACTCCCAGCCAAGAGGGAGAGATAATGAAACTTCTAAAGTTATAAGCCTTCAGTGATTGGTTAGATAAGTGTGCGGCCTGAGCAAACAAACCAGGAGCAGTGTTTCTCCCAATTAACTCTTTCAAGACCTAGACAACATACACTGGAAGCTGCTGAAACCCCTTCGGACCCTGTTGTTGTTTGTTCTTGGTAAGTGCCATCAAATCGGTTCTGACCCATAGCGACCCTGTATAGGGTTTTCAAGGAACGGCTGGTGGATTTGAACTACAGACTTTTTGGTTCAAACTGACCTTGGGATCCAGCCCATTGTCCTATAGCGCCACACCAGTTTGTTGTTAGATGGCGTCAAGTCGATTTTGACTCATGATGTCGCTGTATAAGGTTCCAAAGACTAAATTTTTACTGGAGCAGAAAGTCTCACCTTTTGCCTGAGGAGCGGCTTTGAACTGCAGATCTTGTGGTTAGCAGTTACCGGGTAATTTCCCAAGACAAGCCTCCATTTGGTACAAAAAGTTAATAATTTAGTCCTCCCTTCATCTCCAGGCTGCCCAAAGCACGACAGCTTCATCCACTCCAAGACGTCTCATACTTTCAGGCCGAAAGCAGCCCTTTGTGGAGGAAAGTGCCCATTTTCCAGAGCAGTCAAGCCAACCAAGCATTTCACCCCAGATTTACCCCGCCTTGGTGTGAGAGTTTTCCCACCTGCTGGCCATCCCGGCAGCAGAACCAGACAAAAGACTGGGCCTGTTAGCCATTCTGGTCTGGTGGGAAGAGCACGGAAGAGGGAACCTCAAGCCACATCATTAGGAACTTTTGCTGGACTAAGAAAACTCCAGGAGGCAAATCTTCCTAGGTTAGGGACCAGCAGGACCAAGGTGGGGATGGCTGTTGGCCTATGCTCAGGCATGCTGGCACAAACAGAAGCCCAGATGTCAGAGTATAAGGACAGCAAATAGCTGCTTCCAATTCCCTATGTGGAGTTGACCTTTCCACATGGTGACCCTACACAACAGAACAAAACCCTGCCCGCCTTTGTTGTCCATACGGTTTTCAGTGGGTGGCCATCAGGCCTTTCTTCCTGGTCCATCTTAGTCTGGAAACGCCACTAAAACCTGTCCAGCATCTTAGCAACGCACACGCCTCCAGTAACTCAGTGGCTGTGCCTGAGGTACATTATCTGGGAATCAACCCAGCTTCTTCCACATGAAAAGGTGAAAAATTGGACCAGTGAGCGGCCAATTTCTCCTGGAGTTAGAAAAAATAAAATGAAAGGAAGAAGAAACCCTCAAAAAGTGTGATGAATCTAGGTGAGAAAAACTTGAGGGTTCAGGGTCCAGATTCTAGATCTTCCCAAGTCTGGAGGCCCCTGTGTATTTCATGGGATGCGTTTTATGTCACCAAGGGCAGACCCAACACTTGCAACTTGGGCAAATTAAAGGGAATAGGTAAAAGCCAACTTACAAATATTAGGTGCTTTTGAATTGTGGAAACAAGCCCTACAAGGTAGAAGAGTACAAGAGCAGAAATGTATCCATAAGGCGAAGGGATCAGAGAAGCTGCGTTTCACCTGCCCCTCTGTAGGCTTCCTATGAAGGGATAGGCTCAAGGTCAGCGCATGACCTCACTAGGCCACTCTGAGGCCTTCTCCTAACCTACAAAAGCCTCAAGTGCTTTGGTCCTGGAACCCCCAGAACCCACTCCCCACTCCCGCGCCATTTCCAGTCCTACCGACGAAGGGGGGTCAATGTCGTCCAAGTAATTTCTCTGCGAACACAAGATGGCAGCCTTAAATAAATGCAACCCTGCGCAGCTTTTAATCTTACACATCATTAAATTTCTAATTTACACATTATGTTTTCGTGGGCCAACCCATAACTCATTAGTGTTGAACTCACGAGGTATAAAGACCAACGCACGACGGGCGCCAGGGCACCGTCACCTGCCTGGGTTAACAGTTCTTGCCGCGGGGGCAGGGAGAATGGCACGAAAGGGGCGCGGGCGCGCAGGCAGGGCCGAGGCTCCAGGCTCCAGTGACCCCCGGGTGCCAGGCCCCGCACCACCCGGCGCGCTGCCACCAGGAGAGGACTTGGACCGGCTCCCCTTCTCCCCTCCCGGTTCGGCTGGCGGGCACATCCAGGGCACACACATATACACACACACAATACACCCAAGGTGGCCGCGCGGGGCTCTGAGCCACGCAGGCCTCCTTGGCAGACATCTTCCTATGGGAGGATTTCAAACGAGCCGTGAAAGCCAGAAACTACACGGGTTACAAACTCTGAAATCCCTGGCCGGTTCGGGCCCCCTTCCAAGCCTTTGGCCTGGCCCCCTCCTCTTGGCAGGGGGCCAGGAACCCACCAAGGGGCAAAGCGGGCTGCGCAGGGAGATCCTGAGGCTGAGGCGCAGAGACTGCCCTAAAGGCCCATCTCCCTTCCCACCTGAGAACCCGCGACAGAGAGTCGCTCAGATAAATTCGGCCAGGCCGACATGGAGTGGCCTAGGAGGGCCCGAAGCGAGCAAGCTTTGGGGCCAGACCAGGCCAGGGATGGCAAGAGGTTCTCATAGGTCACCCGGCAGTTAATGCTGACCACCATGCCCCTTCAAGTCCGCTCTGTAAGGAAGGGGACGAAGGGGTCACTCGGGAACAGCTGACAACCCAATACTCCAGGCCAGGGCACATCCGAAGGAAGAGAGAGGCTAGTGCCTGGCTAGGTTTTGGAACTAGAAGTGGTCTGCGCGCTGGAAGAAGGCCCCAAGCGGGAGCGAAGCGGACACCAGGCGGGACAGAGAGGGCCAGAAGTGGTCTTGCTCTGCGCAAAGCCGGCAAGGCCCGCGGGGTGCTCCGCGCCTTTCCAGCCAAAAGCCAGCTCCGAGCCTCTGGCGGAGTGGGAGGGAGGAGGCTGGGCGAGCCCCGCCCTCGCCGCCTGCGGTCACAGGGGCAATTACACTCCTCGCTGCAGTCAGTTACCAGCTCGCCCGCGCATCCCTCTCCTCGCTCCCCTCCCTTCCTTTCCTGCCCCTCCTCCGCGGAACTGCTGGCTCCATCTTAGCCTGCGCTCTGGGGAAGCGCGGTGGAGGCCGATTCCTCTGGGGAGCTCCGGAGGTTCCTCGCACGTTGCGCGCCACCCCGCCCCTACTCCCCGGTCGCCGGGGCGAGCTCACCGCACCAAGCACGCGTCCCACGCTCGCCACAGCCGGGAGATCGGTTTTCGCGGCACCGGACACCAGCAGTCACGCTTCATCTCGAAACCTTAACCCCAGCCAACCCAGCCACTCTAGCGTCCCAAGCAGTAGGTGGGTCCCAAACACACTGGGCGCGTGCTTTTCTACCCCCAGCTCGACGGCCTGACCATTTGTCTAAAACTTCGAGGCCTTGGAGCTACCAGGCATCCTCTGCACGCCGACCCCCGCTCCGCCCCGCCCGGCCCGCGCCCTACAGTTTATACTGCCCTGGAAGCTCTTTGAATCTGTGAATGAAAACTCAGGCTTCATTTCCAACTAGCTGCGTGATTTGAGACAAGTTTCTTAGCTTCAGTTTCTGTATCTGTAAAATGGGAGAAATGATGTCCATATTAGCGTATCTATGACATACTAGAATGTTGTTGCTGTTATTAAGTGCCATCAACTCGGTTCCGACCCATAGCGATCTGTGTGGCATTTCCAAGGAGCGGCTGGTGAATTTGAACCGCAGACCTTGAAGCAACATCCCAAACAGTCCAGTGCTTAGCTTAGCCAGGCTACTAACCTCAAGGTCAGCAGTTCGAAACTACCAACCATTCTGAAGGAGAAAGATGAGGCTTTCTGCTCCCGTGAAGATTTGCAGCCTCGGAAATCTTATAGAGTGTTGTTTTGAGTGGGAACTGACTCCACGGCACAAAACCACCATATAATATGTCCACACTTGTGGCACTGTAGGATAGGCACTGAACTGTTAACCCTGTACAGGGTCAGAATACACTGGAGGGCACTTAACAACAACATTAACAACAAAAACAACAAAATATGTTGTTGTTAAATGCCCTCCAGTCTATTCTAACTCAAAGTGACTCTGTTACAAGATTTCCATGGAGCAGCTGGTGGGTTTGAACTGCCCACCTTGTGGTTAGCAGTTCAGTGTCTATCCAGCGGTGCCACACCAGGAGTCCATATATATGTTGCTAATTGCCATTGACTCATAGGGAACCTGTATAGGATTTTCAAGGCTTTAAATGTTGCGGGAGCAGAGAGCCTCATCTTTCTACCGCCGAGAGGCTGGTGAGCTGGTTCAAAGTCCAGTGTTTATCTTACGAAGCCATCATGCTCCCAATATATATATATCTTCTTCTTGTTAAGTGCTGCCAAGTTGGTTTCAGAAGAGCAGCTGATGGCTTTGAACTACCAAAGGTGTTGTTTGCAGTCCAGTGCTGATCTTACAATGCCACACCAGAATTCCACAGGACTCGCTAAGGGTTAATGCGCGGGACTACAAAGTCGCTTTGAACCACATGGTCAACAGTTTAAGCTCACCAGCTGCTCCTTGAAAACCTTTTACAGGATTGCTTTGGGTTGGAACCCACTCGATGGCACTTAACAACAACAATATATGCATATACACATGTGGGTTAATACAAGATCAGCAAGTTAATGCAAGATCAGCAGTTCAAGCTCACCAGTCACTCCTCAGAAACCCTATACAGGGTCGCTATGAGTCGAATGGACTCGATGGCACTTAACAACAACATGGAGTCCTGATGTGGGGCTGTGGGTTTATGTGCTGGACGGTTTGAACTACAAGGTCAGTGGTTCAAGCTCACCAGCTGCTCCTTGGAAACTCTATACAGGGTCGCTATGGGTCGGCACTTAACAACAACAATATATAATGATATAGAGTCCTGGTGTGGTGCTGTAAGATCAGCACTGGACCACTCACCATCAGCCTATTAGCCAGCTGCTCCTCAGAAACCCTCTACAGGGTCACTACTAATTCCATGTCACTTAACAACAACAATAGCAACAACAACATAATGATGTGATGATGCTGGGCACAAAATCCTGGTAGTTAGCATTATTATTGCCATGTGGACAAAATTATGGCGGCATTAATGGAAGGTGGCCTTTTTTTGACAAGGGGTAAACCAATTGGAGTCCTGGGCCACATCTCACAAACTGAGGTGAGCACCAGCCAGTGGCTAGGCCTGAAGGGAAGACAGAGGAGGTGAGGGCCAGCCAATGGAGCGAATCATTCAGCCTTTGCAAATGAATAGGGCTCTGTCTTTGGCTTCCGCCATTCAAGCGCCAGGTCTGCAACGCCTAAGGCTTAAACCTGACGCGGCGGTAAATTTAGCCTGAAGGCAGAGCCTCCTAAGGGGCGGGGATGTCTCCTCGGAGGAAGGAAGGGAACAGGGTAAGAAAATGGAGTTGCCTCTAGGAAGAGGAATCAGGAAGAGGAAACATTCAGGGCCTCTGGCGGGCCAAGGACAAAAAAAGAAATCGGACGAAAACGAAGACTCCCCAGAAATTGGGCCACGGTGGGAGCCGTGAGCGACAGACTTCCCATCTGGGAAGGGCTGTAGTTGGGTTTGCTCGAGTTGCCTCTATAATTAATAAGTGATTTGACTTGGGGATTGGTAACCATTCTTGAAAGAAAGCCGAGGGCATAGGGGCGCGAAGCCCGGAAGCCTCCCTCCGAAATCCAATGGCCGAAGAGGACGGTTTAAGGATATGAGTGTGATAATACTGGATCTAACCTTCTAGTGTTTGAGTAATTCGTTGCTTAGCTACTTTGGATAGGCCATTATTTTGCAAACTGGAAACATTTGCAAGTGGTGATATTTTGCTCCTGCCTGACGCAGGGGCTGCAAACCTACCCCGGCTCTGCTGAACTCTTCGAAATATATATGCATAAATTGTTCCTAATGAGACCATCTGTTTTTTATGGCCCCTCTGGAAGCAGGAGGAACCCGAAGACTGCTCTGTCTTGCAGAAATCTGTGGCCAGGCAGGGCCGGGAAATAAATAGGGGAGATTAGAGCGGTGTGTGATTTAACAATAAGCAGATAGGGGACTCGGTGGGTGGAGTTGCGAGCTTGGGTTCCCAAGGGTGCGGGTCATTTAGGGTGACTTCTGGATGCTTGAAATACGGGGCTTCCAGCTAATGGGCCTCCAAGGAAGCTCAGGGTCGGTGCGGAGTTCCACAACACACACGAACCTCGATTTTCCATGCTTGGAACATCCCTAGGGCCACTACGCGAAACCACAAGGGCCTGTGCCCGGTGGTGGGTAAGTCGGCACATCGCCCTCCGACCAGGGACTGGCCCTGCCAAGGTCAGGGGAGCCGGATCTGGGGCACACGGCCTGACCTCACCCCCAGGCTGGAAGGCAGCGCTCACTCCAGACCTGTCCCAGAAACTGAGCTTTGCGCCCGGACCGCGTCTGGCAGGCCCAGAGGCACGGCCAGAACCCGAATCAAGGGTGGTAGGCCAAACACTTTTCACGTTACCCGATTGCAGTTAATTGGGGCCGTGCAAAACACGCCGCGCCAACCCCTTTGCGGGCGGGGGGGGCGGGGGGGAGGAAGCGGCCAGGAGCGGCCAGTAGGGGTTGCTTAATAATAGAGGGACTGCCCTGGGGGAGCCTCAGATATCGGTAACCCCCATGATTAATTCATAACTCTCCACTGCGCCTGGCACCGTCTCGGGTCTTTAATCGGTTCTGAATGTCAGCGAGGCTTCCCCGACAGGCTGAGCGCTGCCTTTTGAATGTGTTGAAAGTCGCTGAGCGCACACTAGGAGACAAAGTTGCCATCTGCTCCGGGGACCACGGCAACTGGGCGCTGGGAGGGGCCTTCCTCTAGCGGCTCCGACTGCCTTGAGAGGCCTCCTTTTCCCAGTCCGCCCCAATCCTACTCCAAAGCCAGTACTGCCCCTTGCAACACCTTCCTCACCCCACCCTACCCTATCCTAGCGCACGTTTAGTGGAAATTCCGGCTCACTGCGAAATCAAGCTCAGCGCCCCGGCACGGTGGGAGTTCCGCGGTCACCTAGACCGAGGCCTATGCTAATGAGATTATGAGTCTGGGTTGTTTGTGCACACAAATGGGGGGGGCGGCAGAGGTGGCAGATAAAGTGTGGAGACGAGAATGACTTAGCAGGGGGAGGGGGAAGCCCTGGGAGAACAAAGCTCCAGGCCACCGGCCTGCAAAGAGTGGCAGAAGTGACCGTCACGGACTCCAGCACTGGGGGGAGGGGGAAAGGCCGGGCCTAAAAAGCCCTCGCCGGTTTGGAGGAGACACAGGGCACTGGGATGAGGAAAGGTTCCACCCGAGTTGAACTGTTTGTCCCTTTTACTATTTTTTAAAGAAATGAATCTAGGAAGGGGGAAGGGACATCGGACCCGGCAGGGGTTGGCCGGCTTCCCTCCAATTCTCCTTCCCTGCCTGCGGAGGGTAGGCAGTGGCGACCCACTTCTCCGCTCCGGGACAGGGGGAAGAAGACGGAGACGCAGGGGCAGACGGTACACCTAGTGTCTTGCCTCTGCTGCCTGCGCCTCTGCGCTCTCGGGCTCCGCGGGCCATCTTTCGCCGCAGCGCCTCGACTTCAATTCCACCGCCCGCGAGCGCTGGGGCTGCGGAATGGTTTGAGTATGTTGGAACTCCCTTCGTTGAGCACGCCGGGAGGTGACTTCTGGTAGGAAATAACCGAAAACTTGAGCTGTGCGCCTCCACCCCAACACACACATATACACGCACGCGCGCGCACAGTTTACCCTCCCCCACGCTCTGTCTCCAAGGTTTGCTGCTCAGTCCTGTCATATGGTTTTGTTTCTGTGCTGCTGCTGCTTTTTTTTTTTTTTTTCCCCCAGACACGAAAATTGGACACGTGGATTATTAGCTAGGCTGAAGAAGCTCTGGGTGCAGATTCCCAACAATGATTTCCGGCCCGAAGCAGAGGCAGCACCTTCCCCGCCTCACCCCCAAATGACAGCAGCCACTGTGTGTAGAGAGCACACCCAGTCACTGTCCACCCCTCTCTGGAGAGCCTGGGAAGGGGCCAGTTTGGGCTGCGTTTGCCCCCAGCCCCTTCCCGCGACACACACTCCGAGGTGGGCCTGGGCTGCTGACTCTGAGGTCATTGTGCCTGGGGTCTCTTGGTTCTAAGAAGTAAAGGGACTACTAATTTTTATTTTTCCCTGGGATGGTTCTGTCTCCAAAACGCCACACCAAATGGTAATGTTTAAAAACCCAGTGGGGCTCCAGGTTCTGAATCCTTTGCTCTCAACTCTACTTTTCTAAGCGGCTTGGGGCACCTGCTCATGTGTCGAGCCAGCCTCCTTCCTGGCAGCTTCCTTTAGTGACTAGCTTCTCCGGAGATTCCCCATCCACCACTACGGTCCCAACTTTGTCCACCGTCTCTCCGAGGCCCTCAGACTGCACTTGCCCCAGTTCCCCCAGGCAGTTCCTCTGGTGCCCAGCGGCCTGTGCTTCTCGGCCGGCACACACACACCGCACAGAAGCTTTCTCGCCTCCCAGAGCTGGTTTCCTCTTTCAGACTCCCGTCAGAGCTGCTGGGCTGTGGCAACGCCTGCGGATCCCTGTGCAATCCCGTCTCTCCCTGCAGTGAGCAGTGAATCTGCCTTCCCTTCCCTTCCCTTCCCTTCCCTTCCAGTAAAGGTTAAGCTGCCTCTTTCTCCATGCTGGTCTGCAGAGATGCTGCAGCTTAGTTTGGGGATGGGATGAGCATCCAGGCAGGTCTGTGGGATTCAAGAGGGGAAACAATGCATACCAACCTCAGAAAGCAAGAGAAAACCAGGAAAAAGCTGTGAAGCCTGGACTGTTGAAGACAAAGCCGCTCTTCCCCAGGGGGCTGCCCTAAGGGGCAGCATAGAGAGAGGATTTGGTGGCTGCACTGAGTCCTGCACAGTTTGGAGGACCTTCATACCTCTCAAGTGAGGCCCCACTTCCCTCTAAGAAAGAGTCACAAGAATGCCAACTGGCCAAGGCTTGGAATTCAGCTGCCAACGATCAAGTCAGCTTCTGCTCCCCAAAAGGAGGCTGCCCAGAGAGGCTTTCCTGGCACCCCACACCCCAGCCCCTGAGAGGATACAAGGTACGGAAGGCAGCAAGGGGATTGACCACAAAATCTCTTTTAAAAAAACAAAACAACGCTGTCATCACGAGGATCCTGACTTACAGCAACCTGATAGGACAAGAGCAGAACTGTTCCCTAGTGTTTCAGAGACTATAAATCTTGACCGGAACAGACAGCCTCAACTTTCTCCCACAGGGTGGCTGGTGGCTTTGAACCATTGACCATAAGGTTTTAGCAACCCGAAATGCTTACTTAACTCACGGAGCACTAGGGCCCCTGGCACTACCTGAAGGTGTAGAAAACTGAGAGGAAATGCCATGAAACTGGTTTCCTCTAAAGATTGCTAATCCCTCCCTCCCCCACTCCTCAGTTTTCTCTGAACAGTACCTAAAAAGTCAGGAGAGCAAACTTATTAACTTTTGTTTGGTTTAATGTTGCCAGCTTCAAGTCAACCGTGAGCCCCCCGAAGGTTTTGTAAAATATTTAATCTAGCTCAGACAATTTCCTGCAGTCCCCTAACCAGACCACCCCCACTTACTGAGCCGTTGCCAAAAAGGCAGACTTGAAGCAGGCGGGCAGCAAGAGAGCCTGGCTGGCCTGTGACCTCCACTCAGGAGAGACAAGGCCCTTCAGAGACCAGAAAGGCCAAGACGTGGGTTTACGCAGCGAGGAAGCAGCCCGGGTAATGGAGCTAAACACACTTCACAGAACTGCGTCCTGTCTCTAGGCTCTTCTGGGGCCCTGGCCCTCCTAGAGCTCTGCCAAGTGGACATGAGACTGCCTCATCGTGGGGGTATGGGAAGGCTATGAAGTTTGAAGAGTAGGCGCTATGGGAGTGGGTGATCCTCTGTGTGCCCCCAGAGCCCTTCACTTACACCCGTTGCCGTTGTCTTCTTCATAATCTTATTACAGAGCATAGCAAGCGAGAGAGAGTGGGGATCCTTCGACGGCTCCGCCTCAGCCCCTTTCAAACGTGAGGCTCACGGGGAGAACTGCTCTGCCCAGTTTCCATTCCCGCCTCCAGAATAACGAGCCGAAAACATGTGTACTGTAAATAAAGCCTGTCTAAATAAAGCACTCGGGTAAAGGCTGCCGAGAAAACACTCGGCATCGCTCTGTGCTCAGAGTGTGAGTCAGCTTCCCGGCCCCCGGGGAACAATGGGGACCCTGCCAAGGGTTCCCTTTTGTCGACCCCTGCCGGCCCCCAGGCCTATTTCGGTGGCGGGGGCGCAGGCACAGAGACACTTTCGACCCCGAGGTTCAGGAGGGGGAGGGGAGCTCCGGGAGGCCGGGGTAGGGGTCCAGACTGCGGATTAGTGCCCCCAGGAATCCCTCTGCCCGCAGCTGCCGCTCAGGACTGGAGGGTTAAACAAACACAGGGCTGAGGAGCGAGCTCCAGGCGCTACGGGGCTGCCCCCGGCGCGGAGTGAAGGCGCTGGGTGTCTGCGCTACGGAGCTCCCCGGAGAGAGGAAGCCCCCTTCCCGCTCCCTGGCCAGAAGCACTAACCACTGGGCTAGTCACCTCTCCTCCGTGGTTTCCCCCAAGTCTCAGCGGAAACAAACGTAGCAGCTGATGACCTCACCTCCCAGCCATTCACCCCATTCCTTTTACTGTCCCTATATGCCCATGCACGTATTATAGTCCCTTCCATACACACTGTGCTGGAGATTCAAGGAGGCCCCACTCCCAGTGCCCGAAAGGTGGGCGCCAAGGCCGAGCGGGACGGCGCCTTTTGAGGGGAGGGCACAGCATAGGGGCTCCTGACCCGCGGCCTCCACGCTTTGTCTTCAAATAGTGTTCTCTGCGCTTCCTTAGAGATGCGCACCCCAGACCCTAGCAAGGTGGAGACTAGCGGCTCTGGGCCCAACTGACTCGGTGGTCTCTGTTCTGGCATGGACCGGCGGTGTCTCGCGCCCGGTGACCTTGGGCGGCAGAGATCCACCCCGCAGGCCCAAAGTTTCCGGAGCCGCGCGGCCTGCCCTTCCTCTCAGTCTCTCTGGCCAAGGCCTCCGCTGGCCGCACAGATAGGTCGCTCTCAGCCGGTTCGGCCTGGGGCAGTGATATTGGTGTGAACGTCCCGAGGGCCAACCCCACGAGCTGTGGACACTCGCCCGCGGGCTGGTGTGGGCGCTCCACAAATTGCCAACTCGCCGCTGTGCAGGGTTGGTGGGGGCGAGGCTTTGGGAATCGAGTTGGAGCTAAAGAAGGCTAGGAAAACAAGTGAAACGGGAGGGGCGGGGTGGGGTGACGGCTCATAAATCACCCAGCCCCACCCTCCATCCTCGTCCTGGGGCGCTCCAGACCCGCGGAGGAGGGGAGGGGTCACTCGGCCACTCCTGGCCGACCTCTGAGCTCTCCTGGAGCCAGCGCCCCACCCTGGGCTCCGGCCGCGCTAAGACCAGCTCCGGGCCAGATCGTAAACCACCCTCCCAATTCGGCGGGAAGCCGCCCTTGGACGCTGCGAGCATCCGCCCAAGGGGAAGTTTATTTATAGGTTGTAAACGTAAAGGAAACCAGACCGCGCTGGCTCGCTGCGCTCGGGCTCCATCGCTCCCCACCTGCCCACCCGGGAGGGTGTGGTGGGAGACGAAGGGACTCAGTTGTTCTCTCCCGAATCCACTCCCAGAGGAGAAAAGAGTCTAAAGAGGCTGACAAGCCTTCCAGTGCTCTCAGGGCGTCTATTCAGTGCAGTGAAAGCCAGCTAGGGCGGAAGACAGGGCCTGAGCACCAGGGTGGTGAGGGTGGGGGCGACCGAACTGGCCTACTTGGCACGCACGGGCGGGCAGGACCAGCAGCGCGACGTGGGATCTCGCAGCACCAGCTTCGGGCAGGGGGAAATGCTGGAGAACCAGACAGCTCAGAGTGGGGGCGCTCCGAGAACCTCTGCTAGAAAGGCGGGATGTCACCCCCCACGTTTCTCCCGCGCACGTGTCTTCCGCAGAGCAGGCAAACGCTGCACGCCTGGGGGTGTGATCCTCGAGTGACAGCAACTGAGAGCGCGCCCTCTCCACCCTAGCCGTCGTTGCCTTTCCCGGGGAGCTCAAGGCTCCGGGGTGTGCTCTGGGAAGGCCCTAGGAGCCGAAGCCACGTAAAAGTGCCGGGGAGGAGATTAGGAAGAGGAGACATGAAAAAGCCCAGCCTTGAATAGAGGAGCAGCCGAGCAGAAAAAGACGCCTGAGAGCCCCCCGCACCGCCCCCCCCACCCCGGCGGCCCCTCCCAGCCTGGGCCTTGGCCGGGGCGGATTCCTGTGTGCGAGTGCGCGCTTGCGCGCGCTCCCCAACACCGGACGGGCAATTGCGAAACGGGCTCTTGGCTACAGCGCGGCATAATGGAGGTGGCTGGAACAATGCGCGCTTTGTGCGCGCGGGGAGTTGTTTTCCACCCGCCTGGCCCCCCTCGCTCTGGCCGTATGGCACTCTAATCCCCGCCACGGCTCGGCACAAATGGACTTGTGTCCTGCGGGTTACTGGGGGCCGTGTGCCTCTGTAGCCTGTCTCCCACTCGCGGATTCCACCACCAGCGGCCCCATCTTTCTGCGCACCCCCCACCTCAATCCCTAGTCTGGGTCGGTTAGCCGGCGTGGACGCTTCCGGGCCCGCGGGCCACTTTTATATTCAGTAGAGACGACGGTCCCCCTCCCTTTGTGCGTGCGCACGCACGCACACTCACACACACTGCCGACCGCAGGCCCCACACTCGTCGCCCTCCCTCTCCCCACCTCGCTTCGGCCCGCCCGCGCCCGCCCCCCGCCCCGCGCTCCGGACTCCTACGAACAATAGTAAATGTCAACAGATTCCGCGCGGCGAGTGTCTGACTCGGCCGAGATAAGGGTGTGCGGTTGGCCCCGCGCTCCGGGCCTCCGCGGGGGGAGCCAGCCCTGACCCCAGCAGGAAAGAACCAACCGTGACGAAGCTAGTGCCGGCGGGGGGCGGGGAGGGCACTGGGTTTAGGTATTAGGAGGCCTTGTCCCGAGACCAGGTTTTGCCCCGCCCCCACCCTGAAAACCTCGGCCTGATGGGGGACCGCTGGACACCGGGAAGGCTGCCCGGCCGACGTGGCGCTCCGGACTGCTTTCAGCCTCTGGCTCCCAACCCCTGCGGACGCCAGAAAAACGCTGAGCCGGGTCTAGACGTAGGGAGTTTGCGACCTGCTGGGAGCCGGCACCTGAAAGACGCTAAGGGCTCTGGTCATTGTCTCCGGAAGCTCATTAAATGTTTTTCTTTAAGCGCGCACACACTCTCTCGCCTGTTCTCCTCCACTGTCGTCCGCAACCCACCACCCAGCCGAGTTAAAATTCGCAAATTGATTCTCACTCGTTGGTATTAATGGGTTGTTCCTCTTAAATTGTTGCCAACTTTGCTAATGGATTATTATTTAAATGATTTCTTTTTTATAAAGTACGTGTTGTTTTATAGATGCGTATTTACTTAAAGAAATCAACTGCATCTATTAACATATTAAAGAGAGAATAAAGCATCGAGGCCGGTGTAATGTACTGTTCAGCCTTACTTTGGGTGCTCTCGAAGATAGGAAAATCTTATTTGTTTAATAATAAGTCACTCATGAATATGCAAATGGTATCGGTGCAGTACCTCACTTCTGTCACTATTAATGAGTTGCAAATTAATGTGACAACAAAAGGAAAATCTATTTAGTGGAGGTACTCGGGTTCCTACCTGGGGAGATCACAAACAGGCCTGGAACTTGGGGCTCCTGGAAGCAGAAGAGTGGGGACCAACTCCTCATCACTTGGCGTTTTCCTGGAGCCTCCACTATTGTTTAGTCTCAGAGACCTGCTTTGTCAGGAGCCCCTTAAAATTCCTGCTCCAGGCCCCAGGAAGAAAGGCTGAGCCAGGGTAATTAGGGCCAAGTGTGATGAATGGAAATCAGCTTGCAGTTGTACAGCAGTTGGTGAAGCAGATTTTGGGGAGGGCGTTTTTCCTGGCCCCGCTTAGAGATCCCCCAAATTCTTTTGGCCTCAGTTGCTTTGGACAGGATTTAGGTCTGTAAATACAAAGTAGAGCCGCATAGGCACTAAGGCTACACCCTATGTACTTGTATTTTACAAGGTGACTTTGCTGATCGGTTCATTTTCCCGTCGACCTGTTTCCCAGAGGTTACAGACTGAAGTCTAGAATCTTAGCTCTGTTCTGGACTACACATCAGAACCGGTTTTGATTTACCAATACACACTAGAGAGTGTTTCTAATTCAGTTAACTTTAGAAACACGGCTGAGAAAAAAAAATAAATGCCGAGCTTCCCAAAACTGTGGGCAAATAGTTCAGGTGCCTAGGTAGCATTTAAAGAAGCTTCTGAGGAGATGTAACTATTCTCTATCTTAACCTAATTGGTGGCTGCATGGTGGTGGTGGTGGTTAGTTGCAGTCGAGTCCATTCTGACTCATGGCTATCCCATGTGTGTAGAGTTGAAGTACTCCTTAGGGTTTTCAAGGTTGTGATCTTGAAGATCCAAAGGCCTGTAGTCGGAGGTGCCTCTGGGTGGATTTGAAAAGTCAACCTTTGGCTAGTAGTCCAGTGACTATGTTGTTGTTGTTAGGTGCCACCAAGTCAGAACCGACTCATAGCAACCCTATGCACAACAGAACGACCTGCTTGCCCAGTCCTGCACCAACACTACAATTATTGCTATGCTCAATCCCACTGCTGCTGCCACTGTGCCAATCCATCTTGTTGGGGGTCTTCCCTTTTTTCTCTGACCCTCCAGTTTACCAAACGTGATGCCTTTTTCCAGGGACTGGTCCCTCCGGATAATATAGCCAAAGTATTAGAGACAAAGTCTGGCCATCCTGGCTTCTAAGGAGCACTCTGGCTGTACTTCTTCCAACACAGATCTGTTTGTTCTTCATGGTACTTTTAATATTCTCCTCCAACACCATAACATAAATGCATCAATTCTTCTACGGTCTTCCTTATTCACTGTCCAACTTTCACATGCATATGAGGTTATTGAAAATCCCATGGCTTGGGTCAGGCGCACCTTAGTCCTGAAGCTGACATCTTTGCTCTTCAACATTTTAAAGAAGTCTTGTGCGTCAGATTTGCCTAATGCAATACATCGGTTGATTTTTTGACTGCTGCTTCCATGATTGCTGATGGTTGGTCCGAGCAAAATAAAGTCTTTGGCAACTTCAATCTCTTCTCCATTTATCTTAATGTTGTTTATTGGTCCAGTGGTGGGTATTTTTGTTTTCTTTACATTGAGATGCAACCCATACCGAAGGCTATGGTCTATGATCTTCATCAGCAGGTATTTCAAAGAGCTGAACAGAAAATTGCAAAGGTCAGCTTGAGAAGACAAAGTCAGTTATTATAATGAAATGTGCAAAGATCTGGAGTTAGAAAACCAAAAGGGAAAAACTGAGGAAAAAAAATTCAAGCCTCAATTGCAATACTGGAGGATTCTATGGGCAAAATATTGAATGATGCAGAAAGCATCAAAAGATGATAGGGGGAATGCACAGAGTTACGGTATCAAAAAGAAATGGTCAATGTTTAACCATTTCAAGAGGTAACCTATGATCAATAGCCAATGGTAATGAAGGAAGAAGTCCAATGTGCACTGAACGCATTGGGAAAGAACAAGGTTCTGGCCACTGATGGAATACAAACTGAAATCTTTCAACAGTGATGCAGCACAGGAGGCACTCACTCATCTATGCCAAGAAATTTGAAAGACAATTACCTGGCCAACTGACTGGAAGGGATCCATATTTGTGCCCATTCCAAAGAGAGGTGACCCAACGGAATGTAGAAATAATTGGACAATATCATTAATATTGCTTGCAAATAAAATTTTGCTAAAGAGAATACAAAAATGGCTTCAACAGTACATTGACAGAGAACTGCCAGAGGTTCAAGGCAGATTCAGACAAGGACATGGAATGAGGGCTATCATTGCTGACATCAGATAGATTTTGGCTAAAAACAGAGAATACCAGAAAGATATTTTACTTATGCTTTACTGACTATGCAAAGGCTTTCAACTGTGTGTATCATGACAAGCTATGGGCAACACTGCCGAGAATGAGTATTATAGAACACTTAATCATGCTCATGAGGAACATACACATAGACCAAGAGGCAGTCATTTGAACAGAACAAGGAGGCACTGAATGGTTTAACATTAGGAAAAGCGTGCGCCAGGATTGTATTCTTTCACCATACTTAGGCAATCTGTAAACTGAGCACATAATCCAAGAAATTGAATTATATCAAGAAGAATGTGGCATCAGGATTGGAGGAAGACTCATTAACAACCTGCGATATGCAGATGATGTAACCTTGTTTGCTGACAACAAATAGGAATTAAAATTGTTACAAAGAATTTTAAGACCACAGCCTTCAGTATGAATTGCACCTCAATGTAAAGAAAACAAAAATGCTCACCACTGGACCAATAAATAACAAACATCATGATAAACAGAGAAAAGATTGAAGTTGTCAAAGACTTCATTTTGCTTGGATCCACCATCAACATTCATGGATGCAGCAGTCAAGAAAACAAACAATGTATTGAATTATGCAAATCTGCTGCACAAGACCTCTTTAAAGTGTTCAAGAGCAAAGAGGTCAGTTTGAGGACTAAAGTGTGCCCGACACAAGCCATGGCATTTTCAATAGCCTTATATGCATGTGAAAGTTGAACAATGTATAAGGGAGACCATCGAAAAGTTGATGCGTTTGAATTATGGTGTTGGAAAAAAATATTAAATCTTTGGAGCGAGCGTGCCTGAGGGAGCCAGCATTCACCGAAGACCCACCTGAAAGAGGGATGTCATCTGCATCTCCATTGAGGACCCTCC
>NW_006408580.1:12846762-12883583 GCF_000296735.1 Chrysochloris asiatica | reverse complement strand
CCATGGACTGCCAGAAAAACAAACAAATCTGTGATGAAAGAAGTACAACTGGAGTGCTCTTTAGAAGCCAAGTTGTCCAGACTTCGTCTTTCATAGTTCAAACATCAGGAGGGACCAGTCCCTGGAAAAGGACATCATGCATGGTAAAGTGGAGGGACAGCAAAAAAAAGGGAGACCCCCAACAAGAGGGAGTGGCACAATGGCAGCAGCAATGGGTTCAAGATAGCAGTAATAGTGGGCATAGCAGAGTGCCAGGCAGTTTTGTCCTGTTGTACATAGGGTCACTGTGAGTTGAAACAGATTCGAAAGCATTTAACAACAAATATTCTCATGTTATGCCGTAGGGTAAACACTAGACTGTTAATCACAAGGTTGACAGTTCAGTCCTACCAGTCACTTCTCTCGGAAACACTATACACGGTCACTATACAGAACTGACTCAACAACACATGCCAACAACAACAATATGCAGATGATACAACCTTGCTTGCTGAACGCAAAAAGGACTTAAAATATTTAACTGATGAAGAGCAAAGACTACAGCCTTCAGTATGGATTTCACCTCAATATAAAGAAAACAACAATCCTCACAAATGGATCTCTAAATAACATCATGATAAATGCAGAAAAGATTGAAGTTGTCAAAGACATCATTTTGCTTGCAACCACAATCATCACTCATGCAAGAAGCAATCAAGAAATCAAATGATATATTGCATTAGGCAAATGTGTCGCAAAAGGCCTCTTTGAAGTGTCAAAGAGCTAAAATGTCAGTTTGAGGACTAAGGTATGTCTAACCCAAACCATGGCCTCATCTGCTTGTGCCAGTTGGACCATTAATAAAGAAGACCTAAGAAGAATCAATGCATTTGAGTTCTGGTGTTGGAAAAGAATATTAAAAGTACCATGGGCTTCCAAAAAGAAGAACAAACGAATCTATATTGAGAGAAGTACACCCAGAATGCTTGTTAGGAACCAGAATAGTGAGCCTTCATCTCTCATACTTCAGACATGTTTTCAAAAAGGACCTGTCCCTGGAGAAGAACATCATGCTTGGTATAGTGGAGGGTCGGTAAAAAAGAGGAAGACCTCCAATGAGATGGATTGGTACAGTGGCAGGAGCAGTGGGCTCAAAGGTAACAGCAATTCTGAGGATGGTGCAGGAGTGGGCAGTGTCCGTTCTATTGGGCACAGGGTGGCTATGATTCGGAACAGACTTGCACCAGTCCTGGTGTGGCACTTTGGGTAAATGAGCTGGACTGCAAAGTCGTTTGAACCACAAGGTAGGTGGTTCAAGCTTAGCAATTGCTCCTTGGAAACCCTACACAGGATCGCTATGGGTCAGATCAGACTCAATAGCACTTAATAACAACGACAAAAACACAACAAATGACTATTCAGTTGTATAAAACATTGCAACCTGTATTCCAAGGCAAGTTTTAAGTCCTCTTACCTTACATTTACAAGTTGGAATCATAAAGCCAATCTATCAAATTCTCTAATATCCCAAGTTTTCAAAAATACTACAAATTAAATCATGTACATAGATTCTTCCTGAAACTTAACTACAATGGGTTTGGTTTATTTCATCTTTTCCGTATCCAATTTTCAACCTTCCCAAAGTTAAAAGAACACACTCCAAAGAATATATTTTGCCATCTCAAGACAGTTTAGGTGACTTGATACAACTAAAACTTTCAGGTTTTGAAATAAGCAACAGATCTCTGTGTATTTGTTCAGTGGAATACTGACGCCACCAGGGATTGCCTGAACTGTAAGATTATGGAGTCCTGTGGCTCTGTAGGATCAGCACTGGACTGTGTACCACAAGGTCAGCAGTTCAAACCCACCAGCTGCTACTCAGAAACCCTATACAGGGTGGCTATGAGTCCAAACTGACTCGAAGGCATTTAACAACAACAGCAATAGGGACATGACCCCCACCCCACCCTCTCACCTGCCAGTTTGTGGTTCTGAGGTGGCTTGCATGTTGCTATGATACAGGAAGCTATGCCACAAATACTTCACATACCAGCAGGGTCCCCCATGGTGGACAGGTTCCATTAGAGCTTCCAGACTATTACAGACTAAGAAGAAGAATCTGGTGATCAACTTCTGAATCTCCATCACTGAACATCCTATAGGTCACAGAATATAGTCCAAGACTTCGACTCATTTACTTTAGACAATCAGCAGAAGGAAGCAATTGCTGCAGAAGGATATCATGTTTGATAACATGGAGGGCTAGTGAAGGTAAGGGAAACCTACAAGTTGATGAATGGATGAGAACTGGTCTCATGAAGACTGCACAGAACCAGACAATGTTCTGTTCTGTTAAACAGGGGGCCTCTGAGAGTCATAGTTGCTGTTTTGTAACTCTTTGGTAGAGGAAAAGACCAAAAATGGATGTCAGAAGAGACTCTGGAACTTGCTCTCCAGTGTAGAGATGCTAAAGCAAATGGAAGAAATGAGGAGGTCCTAGAGCTGAACAGAACATTGTAAAGGGCAGCTCAAAAAGACAAAGTCAAGTATTATAATGAAATGTGCAAAGATCGGGAGTTAGAAAACCAAAAAGGAAGCACATGCTCAGCATTTCTCAAGCTGAAAGAACTAATGAAAAAATTCAAGCCTTGACTTGTAATACTAAAGAATTCTCTGGGCAAAATATTGAATGATGCAGAAAATATAAAAAGAAGATGGAAGGAAAGCAGAGTCACTGGACCGAAAAGAAATGGTCAATGTTCAACCATTTCAAGAGGTAGCATATGATACTGAAGCAAGAAGTCCACTGTGCACTGAAGGCGCCAGCAAATGATGGAATAGAAGTTGAAATCCTTCAACAAACTGATGAAGCTCTGGGAGGCATCTCTGCCAGGAAATTTGGAAGACAGCATCCTGGCCAACTGATCGAAGAGAAGATCCATATTTGTGCCCATTCAAAGAGAGGTGACGCAACGGAATGCTGAAATAATCAGACAATAGCATTAATACCACACACAAGCAAAATTTTGCTAAAGATAATTCAAAATTGGCTGCAACAGCACATTAACAGGGAACTGCAGGGGTTCAAACAGAATTCAGAAGAGGATGTGGAATGAGGGATATAATTTCTGACGTTAGATGGATCTTGGCTGAAAAGACAATACCAGAAAGATGTTTACCTGTGCTTTATTGACTCTTCAAAGAGTTTTTTGACTCTGTGGATTATGACAAGCTATAGACAGCATTGTGGAAAATGAGTATACAGGAGCACTTAATTGTGCTCATGAGGAATCTGTACCTAGAGCAAGATGCAGTCGTTGGAAGAGAACAAGGGGACACTGAATGGTTCAAATCAGGGAAGTTGTGCACCAAGGTTGTATCATCATACTTATTCAATCTGTATGCTGAGCAAATAATCCAAGAAGTTGGATTATATGAAGAACATGGCATCATTAACAACCTGCAATATGCAGATGATACAACCTTGCTTGCCGAAAGCGAAGAGGACTTAAAATACTCACTGATGAAGATCAAAAACCAAAGTCTTCGGTATGAGTTGCACCTCAGTGTATAGAAAACAAAAATCTTCACCACTGGGCCAATAAATAGCATCATAATAAATGGAGAAAAGATCGAAGTTGTCAAAGACTTCATTCTTCTTGGATCCAGTATCAACACTCATGGAAGCAGCAGTCAAGAAATCAAACGATGTATTGCATTAGGCAAATCTGCTGCACAAGACCTTTTTTAAGTGTTCAAGAACAAAGATGTCAGTTTGAGGACTAAGGTGCCTGACCCAATGGTATTTTCAATAACCTCACATGCATGTGAAAGTTGGTCAATGAATAAAGAAGATCATAGCAGAATTGATGCATTTGAGTTACGGTGTTGGAGGAGAATATTAAAGGTACCATGGACCGCCCGAAGAATAAAAAACCGGTGTTGGAAGCAATGCAACCAGAACGCTCATTGGAAGCCAGGACAACCAGACTTGGTCTCTCATGTACTTTGGATATGTTATCAGGAGAGACCAGTCCCTGGAGAAGGACATCATGCTTGGTAAAGTGGAGAGTCACCGAAAAAGAGGAAGACTCTCAATGATACAGAATGGCACAGTGGCAGCAGCAATGGACTCAAATGTAGGAACGATTGTGAGGTTGGCGCAGGAATGGGCGGTATTTCATTCTGTTGTGCATAGGGTCACTATGAGTCCAGTACGGACTTGACGGCATCTAACAACAACAACAACGGCAGAGCTAGAAGTGGCACAAAGTGTGGAGAGTTCAGGTACTCACCAAAAGTTTGGCTTTTGGAACTCACCCACAGGTGCCTAAAAGTCACAGCTCTGAAAACCCTATAAGGCAGTTCTACTCTGCACACACTCAGTGGCAACTAATAATAAAATATAATAGCAATGTGGATACTTCTTTCCTATTGTTGCTGTTGTTAAAGTGCCTTCAAGTCAGTGTGGACTCTTAACAGCCCTGTATAGGGTTTGGCTGGTGAGTTTGAACTGCTGACCTTGGGGTTAATAGTCCAGTACTTATCCTACAGATGAACAAATAACTTCTTTTTGGTGAAAGGACAACCCTCCCTCCACTCCAAAAGTCCATTAGGTGTCCATTTGTCCATTTGCAACCATCTTTCAATGTTCCTGATCTTATCAATCTTTCTGTTCTTGTGATTCTTCTTTGAACTATTTGTTATCCCCTCATTTAATTAATAAGGAGCTCTGGTAGCATAGTGGTTACGAATCGGGCTGCGAACCTTAAGGTCAGCAGTTCGAAACTACCAGCCGCTCCACGGGAGAAAGATGAGGCTTTCTACTCCCGTAAAGATTTACACCCTTGGAAACCCTGTACAGGGTCGCTATGGATCGGAACCGACTCGACGGCACTTAACAACAACAACAACAACATTTAATTAATGAGTTGAATCAAATCTCTGACACGTGTTCATTTTATATTTGTATGAGAGCCATGATTCTGCCTTCTATTGAAAATTAGCCTTTAACATTGGCCAACAGCTCATCACTTCATAGTGATAATATTTGTGGTCAGCTAGAAATTTGAGGCCCGGATGCAGGCTATGGGACCTGCCAGTCTCCAGGGAGACTCTGCTTGCATCCCAGAGATCAACAGAGCCCTTTCTAGTCTGTTTATAGTTGCTATAACAACTGGAGATTCAAGACAATACCCATCAGAGGAAATTTTTTCTCAATCTCAGGACCCCAGTTCTAGGTAAGTTCTTACCTAATTCTTTTCTAACTTCTTAATTGTTCTATTCTGTCATCTGATTGGAGGAGAGGAAAATATGTAGCTACCACCCTTGCTGCTACAACACTTGATTAAATTCAATTAATTTATTTACTGCCTGTCATAATTTTAGAATATGTCCACAAATTCTTGGTACTCCTCCCTTCAAAGTGTGCAGTCTAATTTTTTCCCCCTTATTTGTGGGCTGTACTTAGTGACTCATTTCTAATGAATAGAATGTGACAAGAGTGATGGTATCTGACATCCATGATTAGGACATAAAAGGCATTGTGGCTTCCTCCTTACTGTCTGGGGGAAGCCAGCTATCACGTCATGGGGATATTCGAACAGCCCTGTGGAGTGAGCCATGGTTTGAAGAACTGAGGCCTCCTGCCTGCAGCCATGCGAGTGCGCCATCTTGAAAGCAGATTGTCCAGGCCCTGTTGCATCTTCAGACAACTGTAGACCCAGCCAACATCTTGACTACAACTTCATGACAGACTCTGAACCCGAACCATTCCACTAAATTGCTCCCAGATTCCCGAACCACAAAACTCTGAGATAATTATGTTTGTTGTTTTAAGCCACTAACTATTGGGGTGATGTGTTATACAGCCAAGGTTAGCTAGTGCAGGAGGCAATCTTGTATTTGTACATAGCTTGAAGCCATCTGAATAACACGAAACCCAGTTCTATTTTGTCTGGGATGGGGGTGGGAGGTGGGGAGTGGAGGTGAGGGTGGGAGGAATGTATGTGTCTTTGCTAAGCCCCAAAGCAAGATACCCACCAATTTCTCTCAACTTTAAGAACCACACTCTAAAAGACATGCGGAATACACTAAGTCACATTGCTGGGGGCGAGAAGAAAGGGTTAGTTAGCATACAGTTATTTGACTCAATAAAGTTTGGGACCCATAACAATAATGATAAACTAGCAGAAGTAAAACAGTTTTAAATCGTTCTTTTTAACACTTTGCAGTTGAAAGTCAGATCTTGGTAAGAATTCATTATCATTTTAACATGCAGAGGAACCATTTCTGGGGGTAGACTCAAAATGAAACAAAACACACCTTCATAGCCTGCAAGAAGCCACCAGCAGTGTGAAAAGCTAAACTAGGATGATTCCGGTTTAGACAAGCGCATCTCCTGTAGGTAGCTATGCCCCCAAGTGATACTTAAAGAGAAAATAACTTCCTTTCTATCTACTGTGGTATTTTCCAACAACTGAAGTGATCCAACATTTGGAGTGTGACCTAAATGACTCAGGTCACTTCCTGTCCCAGGAACAGATACTTCGTAGTGGAGCTAAATCTCTACTCCATGAACGAAGTGGATAGACAATCACGTGGTCTTCTATTCAGATTAGGTAGTCCCACTTCTTTCTATCAAAAAAAAAAGGAAAGAAAAGAAATCCCAGTGACCCTGTAGGACAGAATAGAACTGTCCCCTGACCCGATAGGGTTTTGGAGGCTGTATATCTTTATGGGAACAGAAAACTTCATCTTTCTCCTTTGGAGCAACTGGTAGGTTTGAACTGCCTACCTTATGGTTAGCAGCATGATGCTTAATCCACTGAGCCACCAGAACTCCTCTGTAAAGATTACAGCCTAGGAAAGACTATGAAGAGTTCTACTCTGTCCTGTGGAGCCAACATTCGTGTGTGCACCTCGTTTCTTCCACAAAGGATGTTGGTAAATTTGTAAAATTTGTAGTAGGACCGCAATAAAGTGATAGAAAAACATAAACAGCAAATAAGCAGACTCTAGAAGACTTTAACTAGGAGTAGAAGGATGAGACAAATGTGAACGCTGTAAGAAGAATGCTTTTCTAGCAATTTGGCAATATTAAGCCAATATTAAGCCATTCAGATATTTCTTGAACATCTACTACTAACATCTACCACTGGTGTGGCGCTGCGGGTTAATGCGCCAAACTGCAAGGTCATTTGAACTGCAAGGTCGGTAATTCAAGCTCACCAGATGCTGCTTGAAAACCCTATACAGGGTCACTATGGGTCGGAATCAACTCGACGGCACTTGACAGCAACAGCAACACTATAAGCTTGATGGTAATGATACAAAAATGGCAGACACAACCCATTGTTAAAGACGCTTATGGTCTAGTAGAGGGAAACAGGGACATAAATTGTAGCGATGGGCAACAAAGTGTTGCAGTGGCTTCAGTAAAAAAAAGTCTTTGTAAATTACTAGGTATGTATCCAGCCAGGATGGTGGAAACATGTTCACCAAAAGGCTTGGACAAGTTCATAGCAGCACTATTGGTAATCATTGCAAACTGGAAACTACGCAATGCCATCATTTGAATAAATAGACCAAGGTATATATGCACAAAGGAGCTCTAGTGATACAACAGTTAAGTGATTGGCTGTTAACTGAAAAGGTTGCTTGTTTGAACGCATTCAGCAGCTCCATGGCAGAAAGACCTGGCGATCTGCTCTGGTAAAGGTTACAGTCTAGCAAACCCTATGGAGCAGTTCTACTCTGTCACAGAGCATCACTATGAATCAGAAACAACCGAAAGGCACCCAACAACAATAATAGTCACACAATGGAATAGTGCACAGCAGTGAGAATAAACGCTCAACAACTACACGCAACAATATGGATGGTTCTCAAAAAACAGAATGTTGAGTGGAAGAAGTAGACACAAGGCGACACATACTGTATGATTCCATTTACATGAAGTTTAAAACCTGAGTAAATTAACCTATGCAGATAGAAGTCAGGATAATGGTTACCCTTTGGGGGTTGGGGTATGGGTGTAATTGGGAATCCTAGGTGACACAAATGACTTGCACTTGACTTCAAACCTAAAGGTTGGTGGGTTCAACCCACCCAACAGTACTGCAGAAGAAAGTTCTGGCCATCTGTTTCCTTAAGATTACAGTTAATGAACAAACTAGGAGACCTTTCATTTTCTGTTCTCAAAACCTACTACTCGGCCACAGCAATCAAAACACCCTGGTACTGGTACGAAAAAAGACACATAGATCATTGGAACAGAATTGAGAATCCAGAAGTAAATCCATCCACCTACAGTTGTTGTTTGACAAAGCACCCAAACTTATTAATGGGGAAGAGACAGTCTCTTCAACAAATGGTACTGGCAAAACTGGAAATTCGCTTGCAGAAGAATGGAACAAGACCCATATCGCACACCATATACAAAAAAAAAGCTCAACATGGATTAAAAACCTAAATGTAAAACCTAGAACTATAAAAACCCTCAATGAGAAAATAAAGACAAACTTAGGGACTCTGATACATGGCATAGACACATTATCAAACATCGCTGAAAGCACAGCAGAAGACAAAATAGACGTCAGGGACCTCCTAAAAGTTAGACACTTATATGCATCGAAAGATTTCAGCAAAAGAGTAAAATGAGAATCCATAGACTGGGGGGAAAATGTTGGCAATGACATATCAGACAAGTGGCTACTCTCTAAAATGTATAGAGTACTTTAACACTTCAACAAGAAGACAAATAATCCAATTAAAAAATGAGCAGAGGACATGAATAGACATTTCCCCAAAGAAGACGTTCAGCCAACCCACAAACATATGAAGAAATTTGTAATCATTAGCCATTGTTGTTGTTGTTAAGTGCTGTCGAGTCAATTCCGACCCACAGTGACCCCATATAGGGTTGCCGAGGAGCAGCTGGTGAGCTTGAACTGCCGACCTTACAGTTCAAACGGCTTTGCAGTCTGGCTCATTAACCCACAGTGAGATGAAAATTAAACCAACAATGAGATATCACCTTACCTCAGCATTAAAAGTAAAATAAAATAACCCAAAAAACCCCCAGAAAATAACAAAGCTGGGGAGGGTGTGGGGAGTATGGGACCTTCCTATATTTCTGGTGGAACTGTAAAATGGTCCAAACTCTGTGGAAAATGGATGGTGTTTTCTCAGAAGGTTGTAAATGTAAGTATCTATAACCCAGGAAACTCTCCACTTGGTATCTATCCTCAACAAATAAGAGCCCTAACACGCCCATGTTCATTACATCATTGTTCACAATAGCAAAAGGAAGGAGACAGCCTAGATGCCTATCAGCAAAGGAATGGCTGAACAAACTTTAGTACATACAAACAATGGAGCATTACACAACACTGAAAAATAACTATGAATCTACAAAACCTGGAGGATATTATGCTGAGTCAAATAAGGCAGTTGCAAAGGGACCACTACTATAAAGAGTCAAGAAAAGATTTTCATGCTAAAAGAAACATTCTATGATGGTTATTGTGGACTCCTTGTGTGGCGCTGTAGAATAAGCAGTGGACTGCTAACTGCAGGGTCTGTGGTTCAAAACCCACAAGCTGCTCCTTGGAAACCTATACAGGGTCACTATGAGTCGGAACCAACTCGGCTGCACTTAACAACAACAACAACAATGATGGTTGCCAGGGGTGGGAAAGAGATTTATTCTGGTGTGGTGCTGTGGGTTAATGTGCTGGACTGCAAGGTTGGCAGTTCAAGCTCACCAGCTGCACCTTGGAAACCCTATACAGGGTCACTATAAGTTGGAACCAACTCAACTGCACTTAACAACAAGAGTATATACACATGCTAACTTGGGTGATGAAGAAGGCAGTTAAACGGAAATAGAAGAAAAGACATTTCTTTTTTAGGGGGAGTCTGTTTTGGGTTTTTTTCCCCCATGTACTTGAAGGGAAACCATGTGTATTTATTTTCTCATTAGGGCAAACCATTAAGGACTTTTCCACAAAAGAAAGAGAAGTAGAGAAGAGAGAAAGAAAGAGAAAGAGAGAGAGATTTGTAAATGGTGGTGTGGCTGGACTGTATGTGCAAAATGGCTGAAGTGGCAAATATTTTCTTTTATATATAAAAATTTAAAAATAAAATTACAGTAAAGAAAACATTATGGACCAGTTTACTCTGTAACACATGGGGTTTTCATGAGTGGGATTCGACCTGACAGCAAGTAATAACAGTGACAGGGAGAAGACACAAGGGAGACCTTGGGGAGATTGGGAATAGAGTTCCTTACTCTGGGTACTGCTTGCACACAAGAACAAGTGTGTTTGGTTTTGGAAACTCCACTTAGGACTTTCCTTTTGATGGTGTTAGATGCTGCTCAGTGGGCTCTGACTCATGGAAACCTTATATACACCAGAAAAAAAAATCTTGCCTTGTCTTGTACCATCTTCATGAACATTCCTAGATTTGAGTCCAGTGTTCCAATAGGTGGAGGAAATCAAGGGGGGAAAAAAATGTCTTTTCTTCTATTTCCTTTTAACTACCTTCCCCATCATCCAAGTTAGCATGTGTATACTTTGAGTTGGTTTGACCCTGTATAAGGTTTGGTAGCGTAGTGGTTACGAATCGGGCTGCGAGCCGCAAGGTCAGCAGTTCGAAACTACCAGCTGTTCCGCGGGAGAAAGATGAAGCTTTCTTCTCCCGTAAAGAATTACAGCCTCGGAAACCCTGTACAGGGTCGCTATGAGTCGGAACTGACTCCACGGCACATAACAACAACAACAAAGGTTTCCAAGGAGCGACTGGTAAGCTTGAACTGCCTACCTTGCGGTTCAAGCCGACTTTGCAGTCCAGTGCATTAACCCACAGTGCCACACCAGGTCTAGCCAGTGAATAAACCTCCCTTCCACCCCTGGTAACCTGGTGTGGCACTGTGGATTGATGTGCTGGACTGCAAAGTTGGTAAAGAGGGTGGGCCAATGAGGAGGACATGAGTGAGTTATTTCTCTAGTAGGTTGCTTAGGAAAAGCTTCCTGGAGAAGCTGAAGTTGACCCTGTCTTTACAGACAAGTACGCCTTAGCCTTAGGGATGTTTCGGGAAATGTGCTCTAAAAGGGGGTGGAGAATGCTGTAAAACCCCAGGGTGGCTGGAACTAGCCTGAGCAAGTTGGGAAAGTGGAGTCCTGGAGTGCCGCTGAAGGATAAGTACTGGACCACAAGGTCAGTTTGAACTGTAAGGTCGGCAGTTCAAACTCACCAGCCTCTCCTCAGAAGCCTTATACAGAGTCTCTATGAGTTGGAACCAACTCCATGGTACTTAACAACAAGTCATTCTGCAAGGAAGTCTGGCGGCACAATGGTTAAGTGCTCTGTTGCTAATCAAAAGGTTGGCGGTTCAAATCCAACCAGAGACTCCGTGGGAGAAAGACCTAGCCATCTGCTCCTTACACATAACAGTTTAGGGAACCTAAGGGGTAGTTCTAGTTTGTCACATGGGTTCACTATGAGTCGGAATCCCTTCTATGGCACTTAACACATTATTCTACGTGGTTGGAATTTTGGCTAGAAAGGGGAATATTGTAAAAATAATGGTTCCTAGGAAAGAAGGGCTAGATTCGGACATACTTTGTCATGAGAATCAGTCAGAGGTTTGGAGCTGGAGTGGGATTACACTCAAGTTTTAGGAAACTTCTTGCAACAGAGTGAGTCGTGACCTTCCGTGGAGTCCAGAGGCTTTGGGGGGGGGAGGGGACGGAATGTTTGTAACCTGCAGTCCTCTGAGGAGAGAGAGCAGCAGAGAATGTAAAGAAAGGGGCAGGAAGAGGAGGCGTGGAAGAAGAATGAGAAAGAGCGTCAGAGAGTGAGGAGGAGAACGAAAGGAGGGAGGGTATTTTTAAAGCTTCCGGTTAAACACATATAAAAATACAATCTGTTCAGCTGTCTATAAAGGCAGCTTTAGTGAATTCTTAAGAAGGACAGAATCAGTCAGTCATCAAACGGTTCTGAGTCTGTCCTTCTTAAGAATTTTCTCTCTAAAATAGGACTTCTTAACTTGGGCTCCATGTATAGAATTCAGGAGTTGTGAACATGGATGGGAAATCTTTTTACCTTTCTTTGCACTAACCTTTCACTGAAATTTAGCAATTCCTTCAATCCTGAATGTGGGCAGCAATTTCAATAGTATTAGCAACATGTCTGACTTTGCCATCAACAGAAATCATAGATATTTTCATATCATGTTTCAATTGATGCAGATATCTCAAAATTGCTGTTATCACTAATTTGAAATGATGGTCTTTGTTAGGCCCACTGCTAGATCTTATTACTCAATTTGTAATTAAGGAAGGCCATCCTTTATCACCTCAGCTATGTAACAAATTGCCCCCAAATGCAATAGCTTGGTTTGCTCTTGAGCCTTTGGGATGTCTCATCTCTGTTCCAGGCAATCGTAAGGATTTCAGATGGGTCAACTCCTTTCCCTCTTGACAGTCTCCTGGACTTTCTATGTGGGGTCTCCATATAAGCTGTCTGGCAGTTTCCAGGTAGTCGGGCTTCTTATGTGGTGGTTCCTGGCTCCAAAAAGAATGTTCCAGCAAACAAGGAGGAAGATGCTGGCTTCTTCTGATGTAGGCTGGGAAATCATAGCAAACCTCTTGACCACATTCAATGTATTATTGTGGTTGTCAAACGCCATCGACCGAGTAGGTTCTGATTCATAGCGACCATATATAAGGTTGGTGAGTTTGAACCACCAATCTTGCAGTTCAAACAGACCTTATGGTCCGATGTTTATCCTACAGCACCACACCAGGACTCCATGTATGTTCCATATGTAGTCAAGCATAATCTCTTATGAAAGTCAGCCCAGGTACAAAAGAGGACCTGGAGACGTGTTAAAGAAGGTGTGGTCACAATTACAAGTACTATATCACAAAGTTGTTTTTAGATATTTTGATAGACATATTTCATTGCAGTGGGTTTCCTTTGTGATCCTGCTTATTACATTGTTATATGCATTTAAAAACACAGTTTTGAGAAAGGGTGCAAAAGCCTCATCAGACACCCAAAGGGATCCATGATTGAGAATCTCTACTCTACAATGTCCCGCCAATGGCTCGCATCCTCCTTCTCCCCTCATAAGACCCAGAATGCTTCTTAGCAGTGAGGGTGGTAAACTTCAGGCTCATTTCCTTGGGACATGTTATCAGGAAAGGCCAATTGCTAGGAAAAGATATGCTTGGTAAAGTAGAGGGTCGGCAAAAATGAGGGACCCCTCAATGAGATGGATTGACACAGTGACGGCAACAATGAACTCAAAGACTACAATGATCCTGAAGATGGTGCACAATCTGTTATACATTAGGGCACTGGGAGTAAGAACTACTCTACAGCAACCGTCTCCCTGGTCCCCACTGCCTCAGCCTTTGCCCATTCTCCCATCCTCCCCAGCTGGACCAATACCCCAGCAGCCTTATTGGCCTTTGCCACTGGCCTTTTCCATCTTCAATCATTTCCCCAAACTCTGTCCTTTCTTAAGCCTTGATTCATTCATTTCTTCATTCATGTCTAGAGTCATCTAATGAATGAGCCATCCTATATGGCCAAATGTGAAAGAAACCCATGTTTTCCTCATGAGAAGCTCCTCAAATGTCTTCTGTGGCTACCTTGAACTTGTAAGCATAGAATATTAGATGCTGCCCAGGGCTGCAGGGAAGACTGAGCTAGAGATCACATGGTTGTTGCCTGGCCTCAGTTCCTCCCTGGCGATTGAATAGAAGCTTCTCTCAGGAAATCACCACAAGAGCTTCTCTGGAGGGAGCACCCAACATGATGGCTGGTCTTCCCCAGAAAAGTGATGCAAGACTGAGCAAGAGAAGGAGCCACCAACATGTCCACAGTGCGTTATGACCTAGTCTCCAAACTGACATATTCTCATGTCCACCTACTCTGTGCTCTAGAAGCAAGTTCCTGAGTCCAGCCCACACTCAAGGGAAGAAGAATTGGGCTCTACCTCTTGAAGGTAGTCGAGAACTTGTCAACATATTTTTCAAAGCCCAACAGTCACCTATGTCTTTTCTGAAGTGCATTTTATTAAAATAACATGAAAGGGGACTTCAAAAAGCTCATGGAAAAATGGAATTAAATGATATTGGAATTTTTCCATGAAACTTTTGAAGTCCCCTCATAGTTTAGATTATAAGTGCTTTTTCTACTATCACGGCCCAAGAAACTATTTTATTCAAACTTCCCACAAGTCCTTGACTTTCTTCAGTGGCTTCATAAGCACCTGGCCTGCAGAGTAGTCTGAGACCTAACACTTTCTGGCTGGAAATTGTATCCCAAACTACAAGTACTCATTGCCCTCCCATTGAGATATCTCTCTTGTTCATTCTTCCCTTTCACATCCATTTGTGGACTCCACAATAGGACCATTGACTGCTTTGCTTTTGAAAGCGATCATTAAAAGACTTGTTCACAATAGCATCCAATATTTGCATTGTAACAGAGAATAGACTAAATCTTGGTTAAATTTCTTTGCCTCCTCTTCTTTCTTTCTTTTTAGCCTTTCCTTTTCTTTATTTTTGTGAACCAATTCTGCCAGGTGACCTCTCTAAGCATCACAAACCAGCATTGATTGAGGCCATTTAAGGTTCACGGGTCTTCCCCAAACACCACCTTGTTGTTCAAAATGAAGGAATCTGGGAATACCCTTGAATGTAAGAGATTTGACTGGGGCTAAAATATAAAGCAACTGTCACCTGTAAAATGCATGCATGAATTGTGGAATATTCAAAGAATGAAATATTACACAGCAAGGAGAATGACAACTAATACTATGCATTTGAGGCTGAAGCTCACCAATGAAATATTGAGCAAAAGATGCCAAACACAAAAGAATGATTTCATTTATAGCCAATCTATCCACCACTGCCATCGAGTTGATTCTGACTCACAGTGGTTTCTTTACAGGAGCAGACTGCCACATTGTTCTCCAGCGGAACAGCTGGTGGCTTTGACCTTGTGGTTAGCAGCCCCACTAAGCCACCAGGGTGCTTTTATATCAAATCTATAAGCTGGTAAAACTACTCTTTGGTATTAGAAGTCAGGATAGTGGTTGCCTCTGGGGGCTGTGGATTAGTGGCTGGGAGGAACACAAAGTGGGGTTTTGGGGTTCTGGTCATTTTCTGTTCTTGATCTGGTTAGTGGTTAAGTGAGTATGTTCAATTTGTGAAAAATGCATGAAGATGTACACTTAATGGATTGTGTACTTTTTTGTCTGCTATTGTTGTTGTTAGGTGCTAAGGAGTCTATTCTGACTCATAGCGACTCCTATGCATAACAGAAGGAAACGCTGTCCGGTCCAGTGAAATCCTCACCATCCTGGCTTCTAAGGAGCATTCTGACTGTACTTCTTCCAACACAGATTTGTTTGTTCTTCTGGCAGTCCATGGTACTTTCAATATTCTTCTCCAATATCATAACTCAAATGCATCAATTCTTCTATGGTCTTCTTTATTCATTGTCTGGCCTTCACATGCATATGAGGTTACTGAAAATGTCTTGGGTTAGGCCAGGAGCACCTTAGTCCTCAGACTGATATCATTGCTCGTGAACACTTTAAAGAGGTCTTGTGCAACAGATATGCCTAATGCAATACATTGTTTGATTTCTTGACTGCTACTTCTTCTATGAATGCTGATTGTGGATCCAAGCAAAATGAAATCTTTGACAACTTCAATCTTTTCTCCATTTATCATGATGTCAGTTATTGGTCCAGTGGTGAGGATTTTTGTTTTCTTTACATTGACGTGCAATCCATACTGAAGGCTGGAGCCTTTTCACCCGCCTGCTTCAGGTTTATTTGTACAAATAGCACAAAACACCAGCTCCATGCAGATGGGAGTCCAAGGGGTCACGCCAGTCCTTCTGTCCTTCAGATAGGGAACTCTTCCATCTTTGTGGGGGCCTGAACACCCTTGGGAGCCTGAATTGAGGTCTCGGCTAGAGCTTCAGCCTTACTTTGAGCATTGGCCTTGGACCTTGACTGACAGAGCCTCAGACCCTTGGCAATGCGCGTCCGAGCATACTTCCCCAGGTTGGGATGGGCAATGTAGACTAGTTGACTGAGCTGGCGGTTGACGCCCCTTGGAATCTTAGGTTTGACCTCCTTGGGCTTTACCAGAGCCTCGATGACCTCAGTATGTGCATCCATGGCCTTGGAATTATTGGCCTACATCTTCTTCAGGCCTTCTTCTTGTGCTTCTTAGCAAAGCGCAGGTTCCTCTGAAACTTGGGGTCCTCTTCCTTAAGAGATTCATATAGTTGTGATAGGGGTTTCTTGATGCCATTTCTGTGCCATTTTCAGGACTGGTTGTGCGTGTTGGGTTCTTGGACTTGGTCGTGTCTGCACCGTCGCCCATGGCTCCAGGCACTCTAGGGATCAGAAGAGAGAGCCAGGCTGTCCGTAGTCTTTGATCTTCATCAGTAAGTATTTTAAATCCTCTTCACTTCCAGAAAGCAAGTTTGTATCACAGGTTGCATGCTACATTTCCATAAAATTGTTTTTGAAAATCAAAGGTCGCTTTCTCTTTCTGAGAGATACATTGTATTGTATGTACTTAGAAATGAAGAAGACACAAAGAATGTTTCAGACAGAAGAGATCCCTACCTTCCCCCGACTTTCAATCTCATGGGGTGCACAACTACTAAATACAATTACAATTTTGTTTCATTATATGCATGGTAACAAAGAATTAACTTTAAAAAAAAAAGAAAATGCACAAGGAGCAAGTAGGGCTTATAAAGAAGGACAGGGGAGGCTGGTGTAGCTTCCCTGGAAAAGCAAACTTCAGCTGAGGCCTGGCAGTGAGGAAGCTGGGGGCTGTGGGGGGAAGCGTGATTTTCAAGTCATAGGAACTGCACTTGTGAAGGTTTCCAAAAAGGAAGGAAAGCCTGGATTAGACAAGAAAGGTAACCAGAGTCAGAACATACAGGACTTCTGAGCCACTTCTCTGCAAAAATCACAGAAAGTTCTAGAACGTTGAGAGCAGAAGTGATTGGATGAGATCTGCATATATATATTTGTTGATGTTAAGTGCTGTCGAGTCTATCCCTACCCATAGCGACCCTGTAAGCAGCTGGTGATCTTGAACCATTGACCTTGCAGTTCAAAGGACTTTGCAGTCTGACACATTAGCCCACAGTCCACACTATATATATATCTGCTCCCAGTAAAGATTTACAGGTAGTTGTTGTTAAGTGCCTGGGAGGGAGTTGCAGAAAAGGGGAGTCATTGCTTAGGGGACCCTGAGTTTCTGTAAATTGCCGTTGTTGCTAAGTGCCTTTGAGTTAGTTCGGAATCATACTGACCCTGTCTGAGGTTTCCAAGGAGTGTCTGGTGAATTTGATCCACTGACCTCAAGGTTAGCAGTCCAGTGCCACACCAGGACTTCCCTCCCATGGTAACCACAAAAGAAGTGAGATCATACAGTATTTGTCCTTGTGTGACTGACTTATTTCTCGCAGTTTGACGTTTTCCAGGTTTCTCGATGGAGTAACCTGAATCAGGACTTCATGTCCCTCTATGCTTGCTCTATGTATATATGGTGTGGCGCTGTAGGTTAATGCGCTGGACTGCAAAGGTGGTTGAACCACAAGATCAGCGGTTCAAGCTCACCAGCTGCTCCTCAGAAGCCTATATAGGGTTGCTATGTGTCGGTACCGACTCAACAGTACTTAATAACAACACCAATGTATATACTATGTTTTGTCTGTCCACTTATCTGTTGATGGCCATTTTAGTTGTTTCCTCTTTCTGGTTATTGTGGCTAGTGCTACAGTAAACACTGGAGTACGAGAGATCTGCTTTTTGAAAACTGTTGTAATTTACCCATGTTTCCTTTATCAAAAAGAGTTTCTTTTTTGGTAATCTTCCTTTAGTCGAGTTCTGATTATCAAGCCATCGAGGCTAGGTCAAATGGGTACTGTCTGCAAGTTTGGGTGTTCTTGTGCACCTCCCCTCACTTCATATCAGCTGGATGCTTAGCACTCTCAGCATTAGCCCTCTGTGGCTATGTCCTTGTCCATAGGCTCAGGTGTTCCCAGGTCTCACCACACTTTGGACCAACCAGGCCTTCCTCTTCTCTCTCTCATCTCCAGGTCAACGGGAGTCAACAGACTGTGGTTGAACTCAGCCCCTTTCTTCATTGCTGCCTTTCCCCCCGATTCCACTCACCAGTAGACCAATGTGGTCGCCAGCAAGCTTGTGTGTTCCATTTGAGTTTCAGTCTTAGAGGGGAGTTTGTCCTGAAGGAACTTGATTGCTTGCAAAACATCGTTTTAAAAATACTTTATTTTTGTTGTTGAGAATATACACAGCAGGACATGCACCAATTCAAGAGTTACTTCACGTACAACTCAGTGACATAAATTACGTTCTTCAAATTTTACAACTGTTCTCACTCTCTTCTGAGTTGCTTCTCCTTTAATGTGAAATCACTACCCCCTAAGGTTTCTATCCAATCTTTTGAGGTGTTACTTGTCGTGGGTTGAATTGTGTGCCTCCCCCTCAAATATGTCAACTTAGCTAGACCATGACTTCCAGTATTGTGTGGTTGTCCTCCATGCCCTTACTCAAATTACACCTTTGCTTAAGTCACACCTTTTATCGCATCAAAGATAAAGGAGAAAGAAGTAATCAGAGAGAAGATACATGACAACCACCAAGAAAGAAGAGCAGGAAGTGGAATGCGTTCTTTAGACCCAGGGTCCTGGCACTGAGAACCTCTGAGACCCAGGGGAAGATTGACACCAAGACACATGGGGAATTCCAAGGAACGCCAGACCCACAGATGTTGAAAAGAGACAAGAACCTTCCCTGAGAGCCAATACAGAGAGAAAGCCTTCTTCTAGCCTCATAAATTGTGTGAGAAGAGATTTCTGTTTGTGAAAGCCATCTGCTTGTGGTATTTCTGTTATAACAGCACTAGTTAACTAAGACACTACTGTCAATTTGATCAATGCAGATAGATGTTTGTTTTGTTACTTTTTAAAACTTTTTATTGGGCTATTATTGAGACTATTGCTGTTGTTAAGTGCCATTGAGTCAATTCCGATTGAGAACGACCCTGTATAGGGTTTCTGAAGAGCAGCTGGTAGGTTTGGACCAACAACCCGTTGGTTCACAGTCCAGCGCTGATCCTACAGCACCACACCAGGAATCCGTTGTTGAGAATACGCATAGCACGACATGAAGCAGTTCAGCTCTTTCAGCATGTACAATTCAGTGATATTGATGACATTCCTTGAGTTGTTCCTTCCTCATTAACATGAACTCATTGCCCCTAAGGGTCCTGTCTAATCTTTCGAGCTGCTGTTGTCAGTTTGATTCCATACAGATAGATTTTAAAAAGAACACAGTGCTCAAGGCAGACATTCTTCACTAGTTAAGTGAAACTACTGAAGAAGACGTCAGAGCAAGACTTTCAGTCTAAGGTTTTAAAGTTTAAAGATGATCCTGCTTCTATGGCTTCAGAAAGTCTGGAGTCGATGAGAATTTGGAATTCTGTTTTGCATTTTCTTCCACTTTGATCAGGATTCTCATACAGTATCTTTGATGAAAATGTTCAGTAATGTAGCCGGACGCCATACAGTCCTGGTCTCATGACAAAGAGACCAATTGTCCTACCTTGAAAGGCCACTTGAAAGCTTTTAAGACTCCAAGCACTATGAAAACAAACTAGGAGGTAGAAGAGAAGCACTATACACATTATTAGCCCAATTAACTGGCATGCCCCATGAAATCATGACCCTAAACCCCCAAACGAAGAAACCAAATCCCAAGTGTAGTACTAAATGCATTTGTCAGGGGATGGCCGGTCAGTGGTAGAGTTCTCGCCTTTTATGTGGAAGTTGTTGTTGTTAAGTGCCTTTGAGTCGATTCCGAGTCATAGCATCTGTGTATAGGGTGTCCGTGGAGCTGCTGGTGAGCTTGAACCTCCAGTTGTGTAGTTCAAACTGACCATGCAGTCCAGCCCATTAACCTCCAGCACCACACACAGGACCTGGGTTTAATTTTCAGTCAGTGCAACTCATGTATAACAGATGCCTGTCTGTCAGTGGACACTTACATATAGCTAAGTTCCTGAACAGATTTGATCACAGTATTTAGACTAAGGTGAACGAGGTAGAAATCTGCTTCTGAAAATCATCCCCCAAATTCCATAGATCACAATGGCCCCATCTGCAACTGATCATGGAGATGGCACAAGACCGAGCAGTGTTTTGTTCCTTTCTGCATGGGGTCACCATGAGTCTGGGATCAACTCAAAGACAGCTAAAAACAACAGTAAGCACTGTCCCAAGCAATTTACCTGATGTGGAGCTGTAGGATCAGCAATGGGCTGTGAACCATAAGGTCAGCAGTTCAAGTCCACCATCTGCTCCTCGGAAACCCTATACAGGGTCACTCTGAGTAGGAATCGACTCGAAGGCACTTAACACCAACAAGAAGCAATTTTCTCATGTAATCACATTTACTTCTCCTCAATGCCTATGTGTAAGACATTGTTCTTATTCTAGTTTGCAAAGGAGAAAACGGATTTGAATCCAGATCTGAATTGAAATGTACATCTGATCATATTCTCTTGACTTTTTTTTTTTTTTTTATCTTCTACTCTCCATTCTTAAGGTATATTGCTGTTTATGTGGCACAGAAAACCAATACATAAGTCATTTAACAAGATGCTGTTGCAGTTATCAAGTCAGTTCTGACTCATAGTGACTCTATGTATAATAGCATGAAATACTTCCTGGTCCTGCATCATCCCCACAATTGTTCCTATGTGTGAGTCCATTGTTGTAACCACTGTGTCGGTACAACTCATGAAGGGTCTTCCTCTTTTTCACTGACCCTCTACGTTACCAGCATGATGTCCTTCTCCAGGGACTCATTCCTCTTGAAAACATGTTCAAAGTACATGACACAGAGTCCTGCCATCCTGGGTTCTATGGGAAATGCTTGTTGCACTTCTTCCAAGGCAGATTTGGTTGCTTTTCTGGCAGTCTATGGTATATTTAATATTCTTCACCAACACCATAATTCAAATGCATCCATTCTTCTTTGTTGTTAAGTGCTGTTGAGTTGGTTCCGACTCATAGCAACCCTGTATAGGGTTTCTGAGGAGTGGCTGGTGGGTTTGAACCACTGACCTATGGTTCAAACCGACCTTGTGGTCCGGTGTTTATCCTACAGCATCACAACACAACTCTTTAAATGCATATAAGGCGACAGAAAATATATTGGCCAGGCACACCTTCGTCATCTAAGTGACATCTTTGCTTGTTAACACTTCAAAGTCATCTTTTTTTTTTTTTTTTAATAAATGTTTTATTGTGAATTGTGTGATACTTTACATGGGAGAACAATAGTTTTACATTCATTCTATCATACATTGTTTCATTGCCATAGTTACCATCCCGTCCATGCATCATCACCCAACCAAAGGGTATACCCTGCAAGTCTGCCCCCACCCCCCAACGGTCCTCAGCACACAGCCCCTTTCCCTCTCTGGATCTCAAGTCCCCAGCCACTCCATCTCTCCATGTCATCTTCTCTGTCTCAGTCTCAGTAAAGCCATCTTTTTTGTTTTTGTTTTTGTTTTAAAGCTGTTTATTGTGAAATGAGTGAAGACAAGATCATTAGCTAGACTTTCAACCAATCATATGTTTTGTTTCATTTCATTGATTACACTTCCCTGCCTATAACAATAATTATCTTGCTTCCACCATTTGGCTTCCTTTTATATCTTATATTTCACAAATGAACAATGCAAAACTATTTGATGTAAATATACAAAACAAAAAATATATATCCATTTAAATGTCCAAAGGGACAATTTTGCAAGCCAGCCTCCTGCCCACAAGCACACAGCCTTTCTCAGTCCATGGGCCTGTTGTCCACAGCTTCTCTGTCTCTATGCCATTGCCTCCGCCACCATCTCTGCTGTCACTGCTTTTCTGGTTAGGATCTCACACTCCACTCATACTCTTCCTTCTTGATGGTCCTGGGATCCTCTGTTTCTGAAATGAAAGGTTAACTACTCCCCATTTTTAGTTACACATCTACAACTATACTTGTGTCTATCGTGATTGATCCTGATAACAATTACTCACAACAGAATCATAAAATCCTATCACCATCATCCCCCACCCTCTTTCACCAGATCCATCTGAAAAAGAGGAAAACTGTTCAGTGGGATTCTACCTTACCCCCACATTCTGAGACTAAGAAAACTTGTAAGCCAGCCACTTCATACCTTTATAGCCCCCCATTTTTGATAGCCAATGTCTAGATTGCTAGTCTAGCAATAAGCTTGACTATAAGCTTGATCCTTTTGCTTTACACAAAGAATCCCTCCATTTCAATTGGGAATTTGACTAAATGCATCCATAAGCAAAGGTCCAGTTCCTCAAATTGTTGCTTGCAATTTACGCTTGCTTCCTGTATCAAACTTCTTTATCTTCATCTGGTTGAGTTGTGGTCAGCTAGCCATCCAAGCTAGGTCAAATGGATACTATCTCCAAGTCTGAGAGTTCAGACCAGCCGGCCACTTCACTCTCAGCATTTGCCCCCAATGGCTAGGTCTGTGTAAAGATGTCTTTTGTAGCAGATTTGCTCAATGTAATACATCATTGGATTTCCAGACTACTGCTTCCATGGGCATTGATTCCAACTGAAATGAAATTAAAACCTTGACAGCTTCAATCTTTTCTCCATTTATCATGATGTTGTTTATTGGTTCAGTTGTAAGGATTTTTGTTTTCTTTCTGGTGAGTAGTAATCCATACTGAAGACTGCAGTCTTTGGTCATTATCAGTAAGTGCTTCAAGTCCACTTCAATTTCAGTAAGCAAGGTTACATAATTTGCATATCAGAGGTTGTTTATGAGTCTTCCTCCAACCCTAATGCTATATTCTTCTTCATATAATCCAACTACTTGGATTATTTGCTCAACATACAGATTGAATAAGTATGGTGAAAGGATACAACTCTGACACGCAACTTTCCTAATTTTAAACCATGCAGTATCCCCTTGCTCTGTTCGATTGACGGCTGTTAGTCTATGAACAGGTTCCTTATGAGCATAATGAAATATTCTGGAATTTCTTTCTTCTCAATGCTATGCATGGTTTGTTAGAATCCACACAGTCCAGTGCCTTTGTATAGTCAACAAAGCACAAGTAACATCTGTCTATCACTCTCTACTTTTAACCAAGATCTATTTGATGTCAGCAATGATATTCCTCCTTCCACATCTTATTCTGAAATCTGGCTTGAATTTCTGGGAGTTCCCTGTTGATGTACTGCTGCAATTATTTTTGAATCCAGAACAGTTTGACAAGATAGCTGTTTCTCTCTCATTAAAAGATGTATAGGGCTGCTGTGGTACCCCATGAAAAAGACCTGTCCTTCTCTCCTGTTGCTTCAACATGTTTTACACAATATGACTGCCCAAGCTCCAGCCATCACGTTCACAGTCCCACCAGTAGGAAGGAGAGAAAAGAAGGCCTTAATGTTCCGGCTCTGTTTTTTTTTTTTCTGCTTACCCTTAAACCCACCAGACTATAAGCCCCAAGAAGTTATGAACTGTGTCTTTTTTTTTTTTTCTGCTTGCCCTTAAACGCACCAGACTGTAAGCCCCAAGAAGGTATGAACTGCGTCTTTTCTCCCTGCTCCTGTAACTGTACCTGACTCTTAGTAGATGCTCAACAAATAGTTCTTGAATAAATTGAATATCAAGGCCCAAGCAGTTCTGTAACCTTGTATCGTACTGCCTCATTAAGGAGAATTATATGAGATTTCACAAGGCCTTTCAATCAGGTCCCCTACCCCACTTTGCTTACAAGACCCAAGTCTTTTGTCACTTTCTCTAGACTATATGGAGTCCTGGTGTGGCACTGTGGGTTAATGCACTGGACCTTAAGGTTGGTTTGAACCGCAAGGTCGGCAGTTTAAATTCACCAGTCTCTCCTCGGAAATCCTATACAGGGTTGCTATGAGTCGAACTGATTCAAAGGCACTTAACCACAACTAGACAGTATCTCACATCAAGCAGTTGAGTGCTCTGGCCTCTGAGTTCCCTGGGCCCTTTCTTCATATTGCATTGGGCAGGTGTTGAAACTCCCCTTGGATAGGAACCTGCCTGCCCTAGTCCTGTATGTGAGTTCCTGAGGGGAGAAGTGCATGCCTGACTGTTACTTCCGAAGCAATTCTCAATTACGGGGATCCCACATGTGGAACCGCTCCATAGGGTTTTCTTGGCTGCTGTCTTTACGGAAACAGATCACCAGGTTTCTTTTGTATGGTACCCACCAGTAGGTGGAAACTGCCAATCTTTAAGTTAGTTATTGTTGTTGCTATTGGTGTTAGGTGCCATCAAGTTGGCACCTACTCATCGCGACCTTATGCACAGCAGAATGAAACAATGTCCGATCCTAGGCCAACTTCACTACTGTTGCCACCCTTGAGCCCATCAATGCTGCCACTTGGCCAATCCATCTCGTTGGGGGTCTTCCTCTTTTTCTCTGACCCTCCACCTTACCAAACATGATATCCTTCTCCAGCAATTGGTCCCTCCTGACAATATGTCCAAAGTTTGGCCATCTTGGCCTCTAAGGAGCACTCTCTGGCTGTACTTCTTCCAAAACAGATTTATTGGTTCTTTTGGCAGCCCATGGCACTTTCAATATTATCCTCCAACACCATAACTCAGAGGCATTAATTCTTCCACGGTCTTCCTTATTCACTGTCCAGCTTTCGCATGCATATGAGGTTATTGAAAATACCATGGCTTGCGTCAGGCGCACCTTAGTCCCCAAGCTGACATCTTTGCTCTTCACACTTTAAAAAGTTCCTGTGCAGCAGATTTGCCTAATGCAATACGTCGTCTGATCTCTTGACAGCTGCTATTAGGGGCCATCAAGTCGGCTCTGACTCATAGTGACCCTGTGCACAACAGAACAAAATACTGCCTGGTTCTGCGCCATCCTCACAATTGTTGTCACACTTGAGCCCATTGCTGTTGCCACTGTGTCAATCCATCTTATTGAGGGTCTTCCTCTTTTTCACTGACCCTCCTGATAACATGTCTAAAACACGTGGCATGAAGTCTTGCCATCCTCCCTCCTAAGGGACATTCTGGTTGCCCTTCTTCCAAGACAGATTTGCTTGTTAATCAGGCAGTCCATGATACTTTAAAATCTTCTTCTTCAACACAGTCATTCTAATGCATCAGTATTTTCTGAAGCCTTTATGCATTGACCAGCTTTCACATACATACAAGGTGGTTGAAAATACAATGACTTGGGCCAGGCACACTCTAGTTATCAAAGTAATAACTTTGAGGACTGGTTGGTTGGAAGTTCAACTGTTTTGAACTCCGGGGCCCAAGGACACTGACCTAACCAATGGGGGCTAGAGTTAAGAATGAAGTGGCCAGCTGGCCTGATGTTAGGCTAGGCATGCGAGAATGCCCAAACTTGGATGGTTTGCTGACCAGAACTCGATCAGATAAAGATAAAGAAGTTTGAAACAGTGAGCAAGCATAGGTTGCTACAACTTGATCAACTGGACTTTTGCTTATAGATAAAGTTGCCCAAAATTCCAATAGAAAGGAAAGGATTCTTCATATCAAGGATCAAGCATGCCTCCTCAGTAGATGGGGTTGATAGGGACGGGCAACTTGCTATAAGGCCATGAAGTGGCTGGTTAGGGTCAGACCAAGGCGCATAAGATAGAATCCCCACTGAATAGTTTTCCTCTTGTCCAGATGGGTCTAGTGATGACAGGGATAGGATTTAATTATTCCATTATGAGTAATTGTTATCAGGACTAAGGGTGATTGTCACAACTGTAAATGTAGGAGAGGTGTAACTAAAAGGGGAAACAGTTGATCTGTCATTTCAGGAAGAGAGGACCCTAGGACCATCAAGAGGAGCGAGGGATCCCAACCCAAAAAGCAGCGACAACAGAGATGGGGGCAGAGGCAATGGCATAGAGAGACAGAGCAGCTGAGGACTCTAGCCCCATGGACAGAGAAAGGCTGTGTACCTGCGGGCAGGAGGTTGGCTTGCAAAATGTGCCCTTTGGACATTTAAACGAATATATATTTTCAATGTGATATGTGTACATCCAAAACAAAAAGGGAATAGAGGTAAATACTGTTAGTTGATGATGCATGATGTGTTGGGGGTGGGGGAGTGTTGTAATCATTGCAATGATTTGCTGAATGTAAAACTGATGATCTGCCCTGTAAACCTTTCCTTACTCAATTCACAATAAAAGCTTTAAAAAAACAAAAGTCGTATGTTTGCTCTTTAAATGCAAACTGTCTGTGATGTCCAGAAACCTTCACCCCTGTCCAATACACTATTGTCACAGGTATGGGTGTATTTTGTAGGGTCACAAAATTTCCCAGAACCCCAGGAGTTAGGTGATGTTCTAAGTAGGAGTTAAACTGACCATATATATCTTTTTCTTTTAATTAAAACATAGAAGCACTGGACCGCAAGGTCAGTTTGAACTGTAAGGTCGGCAATTCAAACCCACCAGCTGCTCCTCAGAAACCCTATGCAGGGTCGCTGTGAGTCAAAACCAAGTCGGTGGCACTTAAAGACAGCAACAATGGAGGAGAAACAGTACCTTCCTAGTTGTCTGAAAATCAAGCAATAAAATCCAAGACAAGACTTGTTATTGATGGTATGGCAGTGTGGTAGAGTGACTACTTAATATTTCTCTTGTAACCATGTCTTTGTTGGTGTAACTCCCACCAAATAACTAATTTCTGATGGGTCTGGGTAAGAGAAGGTGGGAGAAGATGCTGATGGGATGACAGGATTCGGTTGTTAGCAGTGTTAATTGGGACAACTTGAAACTCTAACATGGGTATAAAATGAGCCATGTCAAAAGCAGAACTACCATCAAAGAAGAGTCAGGGGCAGAGCACGTCCTTTGTACCCCACTATTTCTTTGTATTAAACCTCCTCATCCCAGGGACAAAAAGGTTGTAATACCAGCAGAACCAAGAGCCAGAGCACAAGACAGAGCAGGGGACTTCCCAGCCCACAGAGCAAGGAAAGTTGAGCCACTCTGGGCAGAAGGCTTGTTGCAGAGTGGGTTGTGTCCACTTAATTGGGGGAGCTAGGTGTGCTGATCCATGGAGCTAGAGCCTACTGCCTTCAGGTGGATGGGAATACCTTGTGGGCATTTCTCAGCAACGGTAAAAGACCTTCGTAACTGCCGGGCAGAAAGAAGCCTGCCTGTGGCTCCGCAGAGGAGAGGCTGTTCTCACTGGAAGAACTGTGGCCTGAACATTTCTGACCCTGAATTATAACCTGTTCACTTCCTTAATAAACCTCATTAACTGTGACTATGACGTCTGAGTTCTGTTGAGTAGAGAATGCTGGGAGAGAATGGTTTCGAGTCATTATTTTTGCAGGCAGCTTTTAAGAAAAGACCTGTCTGCTTTTCAGATTTCCCGATTTAAATGATAGGAAATAGGGAACAGGAAAGAAGTCGGGGGAGAGTGTGGATAGACAGGAAGGGGAATCAGTCTAAGGAGAAAAACCCAGAACATAGCTGCAGATGAGGGGAAAAAAATGCTTCCGGTGTCAAGAGGTTGAAGAACATAGCATAAGTCTCCTTCAGCCAAAGATCTTGCTGACTTGGAGGTGACCTTAATTCTGAAATTGCTGTGCTTCTTTTTTGTTCTCAGAAAGTGCCAGCAAGAAAATGGTGGACTATGCCGATGCACTAACACAAACCTTCTACAACCAAGATATGAGAGACCAAATAAAAAAAGACACAGATGAAAATTCTGGCATCCTGGACTTCAGAAAATAGCTCAGATAGGTGGGGAAGCTCTTGCTGGGAGAAAAGACCAAGCAAGGAAGGACTGCAAAAGAGGAAGACTGACTGGTGAACATCCAAACATGGCTCAACCATCTTAGGAGCAGCTGTGGCAATGGAGGGAAGCCTGGCAGAGCAGATTTGTGAGTAAAAGTGTGCTTTCTTCTTTTTTCTCAGACTCCCTTAGTGACCAGAGGTGTAGCCAGCTTCCACCTTCATCCACGCCCTGCACAGCTCCTGCTCTCTGGAAGTTCGGAGTCATGTGGTTAGGAACCATGACAGTGTGAGATGGGAGCTGGCTGCTCCACGTTTGTGTGCTGTTTTGGAGCCTGGATTCACGTGGGCTTGGCTCCAGACTTACAAAACCTGCAGAACCACAAGAACAGCAAGCATTTAACGAGTCATCCTGCCTCCAGCTTCCCTGAGGTCCTAACAGACACCAGCTCCATCAAGGGCCCCCGGAGAAATATTTCTGGATTGAGTGCCCTGAACTTAGATAACACCAAGGCCAATAGAAACTCCATCTAGGGCCAGGAACTCTGTTGTCACATCCCTCCCACACCCACCTCGTAAATTCCTTGAATTTCAGGAGACTACAGATTTCTCCCCTCCAGGGGTGACAACTGCACTGTTTGGTTTTACAAATATGACAGTCCCACAAATGCCATGGAGACAACAGATAATTTTAGCTCACACAAAGAAAGGAGAGAACGGCTCAAACAAATGACCAAGATGCAGAGACAGAAAACATTTCTGAGGAAAAACAGGTAATAGAACTAACTGAAAAACAATTCAAAAAAATGATATTGTGGTACCTTCAGTGGATTGAAAGAAAGATTGAAGAAAGCAAGGAGAACACAGGGAAAAACTTTAGAAGAATTCAAGAAAACATTACGAGAACAAACAGATAAAATAGATGCAAATTTTTAAACAATATGAAACCTGAAATTAGGAATCCAGAAAATTAGCACTAAGATTTCAGAAATAAGCAATACATTGAAAGGGCAAAGGAGAAAAGTCCAGTGGAAGCCCAAATTAGTGAACTTAAATAGAAATCTCTCAACACTCGTATTCTAGAAAAACAATCAGAAAAAAGAAGGAAAAATCTGAAGAAAGCCTAAGAGTTATGTGGAACACCAGGAAAAGGAACGATTTATGGGTGATTGGAATTCCAGAACAGGAAGAGACAATAAAAAACTGCAGAGAAAATTTTCAGAGTTGTTGGAAGAAAACTTTCACAACATCATGAAATACAAGAAGGTAAGCATACAATAAGCTGAACAAACCCCAAACAGGATAGGTCTCAAAAGAAAATCACTAAGACATATCATAATCAAACTTTCCAAAGTCAAAGACAAGGAAAAAATCCTGATAGCAGTTAGGGAAAAATGAAAAGTTACCTACCTATAAAGTAGAACAAATAAAAATAAACTCTGATTTCTCAGCAGAAACTATGTTGACAAGAAGACAATAGATTGACATTTACAAAACTCTGAAAGAAAAAGATTGCTAACCAAGAATCATCTACCCAGCAAAGCTGTCCCTCAAATACAATGAGGAAATATACAAAACTCAGAAAGAAGAAGATTGACAACCAAGAATCATATACCCAGCAAAGTTGTCCTCAAATACAATGATGAAAATAGGACATTTCCTAATACACAAAAATTAAAGGAATTTGTAATGACCAGACCAAATTTACAAAAAATGCTAAAGTGTGTTCTTTGGACTGAGAACCAACAACAGCAGAGAACAACCTGAGATTAGCAAACATGACAACACCACCCAGAACTCAGTCCAGATATAGAAATATCTAAAGGAAAACAAACCGTGTTGCTGTTTGAATACGTTCAGATTCATATCGACCCTGATAGGGTTTCTGAAGAGTGGCTGGTGAGTTTGAACCGCCAACCTTGTGGTTCAAACTGACCTTATGGTCGAGTGCTTATCTTATAGCGCCACACCAGAACTCCAAAACAAACCTACAAGGCTGAAAATAGGGAACCAAGGATATCATGTATAATGAAACCAACTGTGGTGCTGTGGGTTAATGTGCTAGACTGCAAAGCTATTTGAATTACAAGGTCAGTGGTTCAAGCACACCAGCTGCTCCTCAGAAACCTTATACAGGGTCACTGTGGGTCAGAACCAACTCGACAGCACTTAACAACAACAACACAAAGCAAAAGGAAGGAATAATGTAGAAACCGAACTTCCAAATGGCAAGGGAGTCAAGTAGATTTCTAGATAAAATAGACTGTTTTACATAGGGAAAAATTAATAAATTACAAGGAAATTTCAAACAAAAATAATAAAATACCTGCTCATCAATTTAAAAAAAGTAAAATCAGAAAGATTTAGTAAACATTAACACAACAGAAATGAAAATGAAAATGAAAAGAAAAACCACAAACCATATGAATTCAGCATAGAATTTGATGTGGAACAAAGAATCCAGCTTCAGCACACACACACAAACACACAGAAAAATGATAGCCATCAATTTATACCTATTGAAAATTATACTGAATGTAAATGGATTAAATGTACCAGTCAAGAGACATAGAGACCCTTCCAAGATTAAGACTCAATGGGAATACACGCTCTGATTAGTGACCACGTTCATCACCGATAAGGGGAAGTGAGGGAAAGACAGCAATGAAGCTGCGAGCTAAGCCCTACAGCCCTCAATAGACTCCTGTGAGCCTGGTTGGAGACCTGGTTGGCCAGCAGTGTGGCAAGACCTGGGGACTCTTGGGCCCAGACTCAGTGACATAGCCACAGAGGACTAGAGTGGAGAGTGAAGCATCCAGCTGATAAGAAGTGAGGGCATATGCACAAGAACACCCACACTTGCAGATAATACCCACTTGACCTGGCTTCAATGACTGGATGATCAGAGCTCAACTAGAAGAAGAAAGAAGAGGAAAAAAAGAGTAATCTGATACAATTTGATGAACTTGACCTACACCTATGGATGCAGTAGCTCAAAAGAGGGAACAAATCTTTACAGCGAGGATCATTCCCACCGTCTCTATACACAGAGTAGACAAGGATGGGCAACTTGGACATTGGTTACCCAACGTGGGGGAGCTACAAAGGCAAGAAGTGACTGGCTTACAAGCTTTCAAGAGGGAACCTAGATCCAGAGGGCGTGGAGGAAGGTAGAATCTCCACTGAATAGAATCCAATCTGTCTAGGTGGGGGCTGATGAAAGGAAATGCAGATAGGTCTATTGTGATACAATAGTGAATAGTTGTTATCAGGACTGATTGTGAGGGTTGGAAATGTAAAGGTAGACGTTTTGTAGTAAGGAGGGGAGTGATTAACTTTTCAGTCTAGGAGCGGAGGTCCCTAGGACCATCAAGGGAGAAGAGCGGAGAGCCGAGACCCTACCTAGAGAAGCAGTGATGCCAGAGATGGAGGCAGAGACGATGACATGGAGAGATGGAGCAGCTGGGGATTCTAGACCCAGAGAGGGAGAGGGGCTGTGTGCTGACGACCAGGGGCAGGCATGTTTTTTGGTTGGTTGATGATGCATGAAGGGGATTGTAATCATGGCAGTGAAACGATATACGATAGGATGAAGTAAAACTAATGTTTTCCCATGTAAACTGTCACATAATTCACAGTAAAACATTAAAAGAGAGAGAGAGAGAGAGAGAGCAGAATGGATAGAAAAACGGAATCTTTCAATATGCAGGGTCACCCATGGTGAACAGGTTCTGCGGAGTTTCCAGACTAACACACACTAGCAAGAGACTATCTGCTTCTGAAAATCGGTCAATGAAAACCTTATTGATCATAAGAGAACATTGTTGGACTTGCTTGTTTTGGATGTATCATTTGGAAGGAATAATTGCTGGAGGAGAACATCATACTTCACAAAGTGGAGAGCCAACAAGGGTTTAGGAGACCCTCAGCGAGATGTACAGTAGCCACAAGGAAGAACTTGAAGATGCCAGTGGTTTTGAGAATGACGCAGGACCAGGCAGCATTGTGTTCTGTTGTACTTGAGGTTTCCATGAGTCACAATAGACTCAATGGCATCTAACTAACTTTGTCCTGTTCTGGGGACCAGAAAAGAAATGAGTAGAAATCTGTTGCTGGCTTCTGGAAGTTTCATGTTTTTTTGGTGTTTTATTTCACTTTGGTACACTTATTTTTAGAACCGCAGTGTTGGGGCAGGTTTCTGAAAGAGTTCAAAGAAGGAGCAGGTTTGAGAGGGAGGAGGTGAGGTCTGGAGAAGTCATTGATAGGGGGTCCACAGAGGGGTTCAGAATGAGAAGCTCTGGAGGCTTTAAAGGGAGAGATTGGGTATGATTAAGGCCAACCAGCCTTGCTTTTAGGGTTTGGGTTCTGCTGGTCCCTTGGCCCTGGGAAAAGAAGAAGGTAGTTCGTGAAAGTGTTTCAGCCAAACATGAGCCGATTTAGGATGCAACCTGGAGGTCTGAAGAGCAGGAAGAGCTATGAAGGGAGCTGACAAATGAGACTGGGGTATCTGTAAGATGAAGGAAAAGGGTCTGACTAGGGTTTTCAGTGGCAGAGAGGGCAAGCTGAGCTGGGAACCACAAAGTATTACGTGGGCACCTGTCAGAGAAAGACTGCTATTGGAAATAGGACAATGGCATGAGACTGGGTCTATTGTTATTAGGTGCCGTCAAGTTAGTTTTCACTCAGAGCGACCCTATCTCCCACAGAATGATACACTGCCTAGTCCTGTCCCACCCTTATAAACATTGTTAAGTTTGAGTCCATTGTTGCAGCCACCGTGTCAATCCATCTGGTTGAGGGTCTTCCTCTTTTTTGCTGACCCTCTACTTTTCCAAGCATGATGTCCTTCTCCAGAGACTGGTCTGTCCTGATAATATGTCCGAAGTGAGACAAAGTCATGCCATCTTCCCTTCTAAGGAGACTCTGGTTGTACTTCTTCCAAGACAAATTCGTTCTTGTAGAAATTCATGGTATATTCAGTATTCTTTTTCAACACCATAATTCAAAGACTTAAATTCTTTGGCCTTCCTTATTCATTATTCAGTTTCCCATGTATAGGTTGTTGTTGTTGTTGTTAAGTGCTGTCGAGTCTGTTCTGACTCATCGTGGCCCTGCATAGCTATGGTGTCCAAGGAGTGGCTGGTGAATTTGAACTGCTGACTTTGCTGTTCAAATCGACCTTGCAGCTCAGTGTTTATCCTACAGCGACACACCAGGACTCCATGTATAAGAGTGGATTGAAAATACCATGGCTTGAGTCAGGTGCACCTTAGTCCTTACAGTGACGTCTTTGTTCTTTAACACTTTGCAGCAGATTTGCCCAATGAAATACATCCTCTGATTTCTTGACTGCTGTTTTCATCAGGTGTTGATTGTGGAGCCAAATAAAATGAAATCCTGACAACTTCAGACTTTTCTCAATTCATCATGATGCTGTTTATTGGTCCAGTAATGAGAATTATTCTTTTCATATGTTGAAGTGTAATGCATACTGAAGGCTATCGTTTTTGATCTTCATTCATAAGTGCTTCAAGTCCTCTTCATTTTCAGCAAACAAGGTTGCATCATCTGCATATCACAGGTTGCTAATGAGTCTTCTTCCACGCTGATGCTGCATTCTTCTTCATATAGTCCAGCTTCTCAGATTCTTTGTTCAGCATACTGGTTGAATAAATGAGACAAAACAGACTACACCATGTGTGTGGTAAATGGAGCGCTCTTTCAGTCTCTCGAAAGTTCATTGAGGTGGTTCTGAGTGTTCACCTAAGGGCTCCTGGCCATCCAGTTAGCTCAGAAGAACCTCACCGGCATGGCATGCGCAGCAACCACATCCACACACACCTCCCTTACAGCTGATGCTTTTCAGTTTGACATTTGGTTGGAAATACACAGTAAGCTTTGGCCTGGGCTCTGGAGCCAGGGCTTAAGCAGTAAAACTGTGCCCGATACAAAGTCTAAAAAGAGGAGGTTGGGGTCTGGAGTTGGGGGTTACAAAACAGGGGAAGTCAGAGGAAGGAAATAATCAGAAGAGAGTCAGAAAGTTCGAGAAGAACCAGATGACAGCAGCCGGCTCATCAGGGCCTAAGTGGCCTAAGGTGAGATTCTGGGGAGCTTATGAGCTTTCAAGCCTAAGCACATGTCCTTGGCTTCTCATTTCAGGCTGTGACTGTATCTGGTCTTTATTCCACTGGCTAGGTCTAGAAAATGTTTCTCATAAGCCATGGAGAAGATCATGGCAGGAGGGTGGGTAATGGCTGTGGGAACAGGACCCAGGATTCAGAGGTGACCTCAAACATTCCTAGAATTAAGCGAGAAGGGGAATTTAAGAGTAAGTATTGCATTCATTGTGAGGATGACACAAGATCAAGCTACGTTTCATTCTGTTATATATGGATGAGGTCACTGTGAGTTGGAGCTGACTTAATAGCACATAATAACAACAGCAATTGCATTCACTAGTCAATGAAAGCAGATCTTGAGCCATTTCCACTCAGTGACATAAGTCATCATTGGTGTAAGTTGACTTATTGGAAAATCACTGTGACAGTTTGAGAACATGCCTGCAAATTCCTTGGCATGCATGCTTCCTTTGAATATGTGGTGGTGGTGATGTGCAGTTCTGATTCATGGCGATCCGGTATAGGATTTCTGGTGCTGTAAATCTTTATGGAAGCAGAAAGTTTCATCTTTCTCCCAAGGAGAAGCTGTTTTGAACTGCTCACCCTGTGTAACCCATATGTCACCAGGGCTCCTGTGACTCCTCCTCTTGAATCTAGGCCAACCTTCAGTGACTTGTTTACAACCAATTCAATATGGCGGCAGTGAGGTGGATCACACAAGTCAATGTAGCTTGTTCACTGGAACAACTGTACTGGAGTCCTGAGCAGCCATGTAAAACTTGTGATGGCCTGAGGCCACCATGCCAGGTGGCCACCATGCCCAAGACACCTGCAGAGGCCGGAGGTAAATGTTCTGTTCAGCAAGGTCACATGGCCATTGACTGCCAGCCATGTGAGGGAAGATGTTCCAAGTGATTCCATCTCTCGTTCGTAGAGTCAGGCCCAGATATAGAGTCTTCCCAACTGCAGCTCCAGACATCAATGAGTAGAGGCAAGCTGTGCCCTGTCCAAATTACTGACTCATAGAACCCGTGAGCATAATAAAATGATTGTTTGACACAACTAAATTTGGGGGTAGTTGCATGCAGTAATAGATAACCATAGAGTTCCACTGGCTTTCAAACCACTGGACTATTATTTGGTTATTAAGAGGGAGCATACTATGAGGAAAGGCATGAGATTTGGGGGCTCAAAAGATGGCTAAATTTTAGTCCTTTGAGTTACAATCACTGTGACCTCATTAAGTCTCTTAAACTCTTAGGTTCTCAGTTTCCTTATCTGTAAAACAAGAGGAATAGTAGTAGCCTGGCCAGTTCACATGATCTGAAAGAATCCAGTAAGAAAACATATGTAAAAATTGCTTTGTGAGCTGAAAAAACACAAACATAAAAGAGAGTGAGTGATTCTTGTGTCAAAGAGTCTTGGAAATGTGTCAGTAACATTAAATAACTCAATGGCACATTAAAGATGAAGCTATCGATGTTCAGCAGCATGACACATAATGTTGTTCTTGTTGTTAAGTGCCATTGAGTCGGTTCTGATCTATAGCGATCCTATATGGGGTTTCCAAAGAGCGGCTGGTAAACTTGAACTGCCGACCTTGCAGTTCAAGTGACTTTGCAGCCTAGCGCATTAGCCCACAGCGCCACACCAGGACTCCATGACACATAATGGTAATAGGAAGCTAATTTAATATTTTTAATAGGTTTTGCACTTCTATCACAGAAAATTTTCAATATATATCAAATTGGAGAGTGTAATGAACTCCATGTACTCACCACTCAACTTCAACAGTTGTTGTGAAGTGCCATTAAGTCCGTTCTGACTCCTAGCGACACTGTATACAGTTTCCGAGGAACAGCTGGTGGATTTGAACTGCTGACCGTATGGTTCACAGTCCAATGGTGATCCACAGCACTACAGCAACTCAAGGTTAATCTTGTTTGAATTACATCCCTACCAACATCCTAGTCACCTCTTCCCCTGATTGTTCTGAAGCAAATCTCAGACATCATATCATTTCATGCATAACTATTCCAGGGTGCATCTCCAAAAGGTTGCTGTTGTTAGTCACTCTCAAGTAGGTAACCTTGTTCATAACAGAACAAAAGGATTGGTTGACCTTCATGATGGCTGATTTCATTGTAGCTATTAAGGAGCTCTGGTAGTGTAGTGGTTACGAACCAGGCTGTGAGCTGCAAGGTCAGCAGTTTGAAACTACCTGCTGTTCCATGGGTGAAAGATGAGGTTTTCTGCTTCCGTAAAGATTTACAGCCTCGGAAACCCTGTACAGGGTTGCTATGAGTCGGAACCGACTCCACGGCACATAACCACCACCGCTGTTATGTGTCTACTATCATTGAGGGTTTCCCTCCTTTTCACTGACCCTCTACTAAGCATGATGCCCTTTTCTAGAGCGTGGTCTTTTCTGATCTGTCCAAAATTAAGTGAGCCAAAGCTTCACCATCCTCTCTTCTAAAGAATATTCTGGGCAGAGAACAAACAAGATGGCAGATCGGATGGACGTATAGCAGAGAGCTCCGCCAACAACACAGAATACCCGGCCAAGCAGGCTCAGGGGATGGTCCCAGAACTCTGAACCACATATAAAGGAATACTTAGAAGGTTGGAAGGCTCACAGCTGGGGCAATTTGTGGCAGAAGCAAGAAATCTATTGCTTTCTAGTCAGGGACGCTCAGCTGCTTCAGGAGCCGCCATCTTGGGTGAGACCACATGGGGGAAAGATAGGAGCGGCCACAGACGCCTGGCAGAACCGCTGAGATAAAGGTGTGGACATTCTTCTCTTTTGGTAGCTG
>NW_006408580.1:12843218-12844552 GCF_000296735.1 Chrysochloris asiatica | reverse complement strand
AAAAAAAAAAAAAGAATTTTCTGATTGCATTTCTTCTAATGATGAGCTTCTTTGATGAAGATAAAAGACCACAGCCTTCAGTATGGGTTGCACCTCAATGTAACGAAAACAAATATCCTCATCATTGAATCAATAAATAACCTTAAGATAAATGAAGAAAAGATTGAAGTTGTCAAGGACTTCATTCTTCTTGGATCAACCATCAACACTCATGGAAACAGCAGTCAAGAAATCAAACGACTATTGCATAAGGCAAACCTGCTGCACAAGACCTCTATAAAGTGTTGAAGAACAAAGTTATCAGTTTAAGGATTAAGGGTTGCCTGACCCAAGCCATGGTATTTTCAATAACCTCATATGCACATGAAAGTTGGACAATGAATAAGGAAGAGTGTAGAAGAATCGATGTATTTGAGTTATGGTGTTGGAGGAGAATATTAAAAGTATCATGGACGGCCAAAAGAATTATTCAATCTGTGTTAGAAGTGCAGACAGAATGCTCCTTGGAAGCCATATTATCAGGAGGGACCAGTCCCTGGAGAAGGATATCATGCTTGGTAAAGTGGAGGGTCGGAGAAAAAGAGGAAGACCCCCAACGAGATGTATTGGCAAAGTGGCAGCAGCAATGGACTCAAGCGTGGCAACGATTGTGAGGTTGGCGCAGGACCAGGCAGTGTTTTGTTCTGTTGTGCATAAGGTCGCTATGGGTCAGTATGGACTCCATGCACCTAACAACAACAACAATAACAGCAACAACATTTCTTCTAAAGGCTGATTTGTTCATTCTTTTGATAGTTCACTGTATGTTAATGCATCTGTTCTTCTTCAGTCTCCCTTTTATATCATCCAGCTTTTCAGTGCATACGAGAAGACTAAAAGGATTATGACTTCGGTCAGTTGCACATTAGTCTCAAGGTGCAATCTTTGCTTTTGAAAACTTTAAGAAAACCCTCTAAAAGGTAAGAGCTTAAAGTGATTCCAAAAATAATCACAGTACCAGTATCACACGTTTAAAAACAACCTTTTCTCTCCTTTTCTTTATCAGCCTCAGAAACCCTATAGAGCAGTTCTACGCAGTCCCGTAGAATCATTAGGAGTCAGAATAGACTCAACAGCACTGCATTTGGATTTGCTTTTTCTAATCTATGTGCATCTTAGGTGTTTTTTTTCTTGTCTTATTGGACTAGCTATGACTTCTACTCCTCTGTTGAATAAGAAAACAATGTTGTTGTTAGGTGCCATTAGGTCGGTACCGTCTCATAGTGACCTTATGCACAGCAGAACAAAACATTGCCTAATCCTGGGCCAACCTCACTATCATTGCCATGCTTGAG
>NW_006408580.1:12819078-12841653 GCF_000296735.1 Chrysochloris asiatica | reverse complement strand
TCATCTTTCTCCCGCGGAGCAGCTGGTAGTTTCGAACTGCTGACCTTATGGTTCGCAGCCCGATTCGTAACCACTACGCTACCAGAGCTCCTTTGTTAGCAACCTTTAATGACCACTACCCAGATTACCATTTCATTGTTGTTGTTGCTGTTAGCTGTTGTGGGGTCTGCCCCAGACTCCTGGTGTCCCCATGCATAACAAAATGAAACTGCCCAGTCCTGTGCCATGGCCAGGATCAGTTATGGATCAGACCCATGTGATTCATTGGGTTTTCATTGGCTGATTTTCTGAAATAGATCACCAGACCTTTGTTAATATTTCATCTTTAGCTTTGCTAAAACCTGTTCAGCATCACAGCAACATGTTGTCCACCAATGACAAACAGATCAGATGCAATGGCTGGGAATCGAACCCAGGTCTCCCTCATGGAAAGTGAAAATGTTATCATTGAACCACCAATACCACCCCCCCCCCCCCATTTCATTAGGAGCTGCAGAGTGATGATATTCTATCATTTATTCTTCCTGGTGTGGCACTGTAGGATAAACATTGAACTGGTAACCACAAAGTTGGCAGTCCAAACTCATCAGCCGCTTTTTGAAAAACCTAAACAGGGTCACAATGAGTTGGAACCAACTCAACACACAAAGCATTCTTCATGTATTAGCTAAAAAAAAAAACTTATAAAGGAAAATGTTTTCTCTTCGACTATTTGGTTATTCTAACCATTTGGTGGCATCTTGGTGTGGCACTTTAGAATAATTACCAGGCTACAAGGTTGGTTTGAACCTCAAGGGTCACCATGAGTAGGAATCGACTCAACAGCACTTAAAAGCAACAACAACAACAGCAACAACAACCATTTAGTTATCCTAAGAAAAGGAAACAACCAGCTACCACTCCTGTGTCCATTTGTAGGACTGTGGTGGAACTGGTATTTTAAAGCAGGGTCACCCATGGTGGACAGGTTTCAGTGGACCTTCCAGGATAAAGAAGACTAGGAAGAAGGAGTGGTGGGCTACTTCTGAATTATTAGCCATAGAAAACCTAATGAATAGCAGTAGAGCATTGTCAGATATAGCACCAGAAAATGAAAAGCTTAGAAGGCACTCAAAATACCACCGGAGTTGCCTCTTCAAAGTAGAGTTGACCATAATGACATGAAATAAGCAAAACTTCCAGGACCTTCATTGGCTGATGGGTTAGAATTCAAAATTAGGAGAAATCGCTTCATGCATCCATTAATAATCAGAATGTGGAATACACGAAGTTTGGGTCTAGGAAAATTGGAAGTCGTCAAAAGGAAATGAAACACATAAAGGTCAATATCCTAGGCATTATTAAGCTGAAATGGACCGGCATTGGCCATTTTGAATCTGACAATCATATGGTGTACTAAGTCAGGAACAAAAAATTCAAGAGGAATGGTGTTGCATTCATTGTCAGAAAGAACATTTCAAGATCTATCTTGAAGTATAATGCTGTCTGAGATAGGATAATATCCATATGTCTACAGGGAAGACCAGTTAATATCACTTTTGTTCAAATGTACGTACCAACCACTAAAGCCAATGATGATGAAACAGAAGAATTCTACCAACTTCTTCAGTCAAGAAACTGATTCAACATGCAATTAACATGCATTGATAATGCAAAAGTTGGAAAAAGAGGAAGGAATAGTAGTTGGAAAATATGGCCTTGGTGATAGAAATGATGATAGAATTTTGCAAGATCAGGACTGTGAGTCAGAAACGCCTCAACGACACTACCAGCAGCAATAACGTGGGCAAAATATGAATGATGCAGAAAGCATCAAAACATGGAATACACAGAGTCACTGTAACAAAAGAAATGGTCAATAGTCAACCATTTCAAGAGGTAGTATATGATCAAAAACCGGTGGTACTTAAAGGAGAAGTCCAAGTTGCACTGAAGGCATTGGTGAAAAGCAAGGCTTCAGGAACTGACAGAATACAAATAGAAATCTTTCAATACACTGATGCAACACGGGAGGCGCTCACTCATCCATGTCAAGAAATTTGGAAGATGGCTACCTGGCCAACCAATTGCAGGAGATCCATACTCGTGCCCATTTCTAAAGAGAGGTGAGCCTGCAGAATGCCAAAATTTTGCTCATGAGGAACCTGTACATAGATCAAGAGGCAGTTGTTAGAACAGAACAAGGGGATAGCGAACGGTTTCATATCAAGAAAGGTGTGCGCCAGGATTGTATCCTTTCATCATGCATATTTACTCTGTGTGCTGAGCAAATAATCTGAAAAGCTGGATTATATGAAGAAGAATGTGGTACCAGGAATGGCAGAAGACTCATTAACAACCCGTGATATGCAGATGATACATCCTTGCTTGCTGGATGTGAAGAGGACTTAAAATACTTACTGATGAAGATCCAAGGCCACAGCCTGCAGTGTGTATTGCATTACAACATAAAGAAAACAAATATCCTCAAAACTGGACCAATAAATGATATCATGATAAATGGAGAAAGGATGGAAGTTGTCAACGACTTCATTTTGTTTGGATCTGCAATCAAGGTTCATAGAAGCAGCAGTTACAAAATCAAAACATGTGTTGCCTTAGGCAAATCTGCTGCACAAGACCTCTTTAAAGTGTCCAAGAGCAAAGAAATCAGTTTGAAGACTAAGGTGAGCCTGACTTAAAACATAATATTTTCAATTGCCTCCTATGCATGTGAAAGTTGGACAATAAATAAGGAAGACTGTAGAAGAATTGGTGCATTCGAGTTACGGTGTTGGAGAAGAATATTAAAAGAACTATGGACTGCCAGCAGAACAAGCAAATCTATCTTGGAAAAAGTATAATCAGAATAGTCCGTAGAAGTCAGGATGTAAGACTTTGAGTCTTCCATATTTTGGACATGTTATCATGCTTGGTAAAGTGGAGGGTCAGGGAAAAAGAGGAAGGCCCCCAAGGAGATGAATTGACACATTGGCAGCAGCAATGGCCTCAAATATAAGCATAATTGTGAGGATAGTACAGGACTGGGCAGTATTTCATGCTATTGCACATAGGGTCGGTATGACTCAGAATCAACTCACTGGCACCTAACAACAACAAGGAAAGGAAAAGATAAATACATGATTCTTTTCCTTTGTTAGCCAGTTTTTAAAATAATGAGCTTGTTCTCAGGCTTTTTTCTTTCCAGGTTTATTTCTCTCTCTCTCTCTTTTTTTAAATGTATCATCGTGAACTCATGAAATTGAACATACGTCATGTGCTCCAATCTACTGGTTATTCTTACTGATGTTTAAATTATCCCATCTTTGACCAGCAGAAACCTCTTCAAGCTGACTCCTAATCCCTTTTGATATGACTCCATGTCAAACTTTGAAGTTTCCTTGCTTTCTAGTAAAAGGAATTTGCTTACTAGTTCCAGGCACAGCTTGTACTTTTCTTGCTTCAGATCTAGAATTAGCCAATCCTTTAAAGATCTCTGGTTCTTTTCCATGGAAAAAGGTACTTAATAGTCAAAATCTCAGCACAAGGATTTCTAACTGGGCACATAACAGCCAGACTAAAGATTATATTTTTCAGCCTCCCTTGCAGCTAGGTATTTAAGTATAAAACTAATGGGGTGTTAGTGGAGTTGTTGGAATGTCCTTAAAGGAAGTAGCTGGGTCTTCTTTGTGCCTTCCTTATTCTTGCTGTCTGGAATGTGGATATACTGGCCAGTGCTCATGCCTCTGTACTGTGCCATGACGTGAAAGTTGTGTGTTGAGAGAGACAGAACTAAAATATCAAAAGAAACATGTCCTAGTGAAAGGAAAGGACTCTTCATATCAAGCGTGCCTCCTCAGTACACTGGGTTGATAGGGATGGGCAACTTAGACTTCAGCTATCAAAATTGGGGGGCTATAAAGGCAGAAAGTGGCTGGCCTACAAGCTTTCATAAGGGTGCTTTTTTCATGAGTGTCAGAATGAGAAGGGTAAGATAGCATCACCACTGAATAATTTTCCTCTTGTCCACATGGGTCTGGTGATGAGGGGAATAGGATCTTACGATTCCATTGTGAGTAATTGTTACCAGGACTAATGGGGATTGTCACAACTGTAAATTTAGAAGAGGTGTAACTAAAAGGGGGGAGCAGTTAGTCGATCATTTCAGGAACAGAGGACCCTAGGACCATCAAGAGGGAAGAGCATGAAAGGAATGAGGGATCCTAACCAGAAAAGTGGTGACAACAGAGATGGTGGCAGAGGCGATGGCATAGAGAGACAGAAAAGCAGAGGACTATAGGCCCATGGACTGAGAAAGGCAGTGTGCCTATGGGCAGGAGGCTGGCTTGCAAAATATGCCCTTTGGACATTTGAATGACTATATATTTTCAATGGGGTATGTGTACATTCAAAAAATAAGAGGAATAGAGGTAAATACTGGGTTAATGCACCAGACTGCAAAGTCTTTGAATCACAAGGTTGGCAATTGGAGCTCACCAGTCGCTCCTTGGAAACCCTATACAGGGTTGCTATGGGTTGCAATCCACTCCACGGCACTTAACAACAACAACTGTTAGCTGATGGTGCGTGGAGGGGGTTGTAAACATTACAATGATCTGCCCTGTAAACCTTCACTCACTCAATTCACAATAAAAGCTTTAAAAAAAAAAAAGAAACATGTTCCCCAAAATGGTGCCACTGTTATATCATTGTTAGACTCCTAATTTTAAATGTCCTTAATGTGAATGAGTTTCAAACTTTTGTTTCATTTAAGCCACTAAATTTCATTTGTGTTACTGTTTTTAGGATTATTGCTTACTCTTTTTTGGTTCTGGCACTCAAATTCAATGCCATTCCCAATTGGCACACGAGGGCGTTGATTCAATAAGAAGTATAGTGACAGACTACAGTAGCCATCAAAAACAATAATCAAGAAGTATATTTATTGGTGTGGAAAGACGTTCATGATATATTCAATTTTAAACACTGGTTACAAAACATCTGTACAATTTGAAAAACAAAACAGATTTATTCATAGAAATAAAATGGAAAGGGTATTCACTAAAACCTGCTTTCTCCATCTCCCACAGACCTGTAATTCGTGTCATGCATTTTTTTAAAAAAAATTTTTGTTGTGAATTGAGTGATAGTTTACATGGGAGAACACTGGTTTTACAATCATTGTTTCATTGCAATGATTACAATCCCCTCAGTGCATCATAATTCTAACAGTATTTGCTTCTATTCCCTCTGTTTTTTTGTTGTTGTTTTTTGGAGGGGGCACACCAAAACACTCAGGAATATAAAATAATTTAAACAACCAAAGGGCACATTCTGCAAGCCTGCTTCCTGGCCTCCAGCACACAATCTTTCTCTTTCCATGAGTCAAGAGTCCTCAGCTGCTCTATCTTTCCATGTCTTCATCTCTGGTGTCATTGCTTCTCTGGATAGGATTCCACATTACGCTCATGCTCTTCTCCCTTGATGGTCTTAGGGTTCTCTGTTCCTGGAATGTAGGGTTAACTACTCCCCCCGTGTTGGCTGTAAAGCTTCTACCTTTATAGTTGTGATGATCGCAATTAGTCATGGTAACAACTACTCACTATGAATGTTATCCCCATCTCCTTTCAACAGACCCGTCTAGGTAAGACAAAAACCATTCAGTGGGGATTCTACCTTCCCCTGCACACTCTGAAACTAAACTCCCTCTTGAAAACTTGTAAGCCAGTTACTTCATGCCCTTATTGCCAGCACCCCCCCCCCCCAATTTTAGGCAGCCAATGTCTAAGTCGCCCATCCCTATCACCCATGCGTACAGAGGGGGTAGGATGAAGACTGCTTCCCTCTCAGTTGGTATTTTGAGTAACTACATCCATAAGTGTAGGTCAAGTTCATCAAATTGTAGCAATTTACACTTGTTTCCTTTATCAAAAATTTTTATGTTCTTTTAGTGGAGTTGTGATCTTCAAGCCATCGAAGCTAGGTCAAATGGGTACTAGCTACAAGTTTGGATGTTCTCGTGAGTCTCCCCTCACTTCGTATCAGCTGGATGCTCCACTCTCAGCTCAAGCCCTCCATGGTTATGTCCTTGTCCATGGACTCAGAAGCCCCCAGGTCTCACCATACTTTGGACCAACCAGCTCTTCCTCTTCTCTTTCTCATCTCCAGGTCGATGGAAGTCTGTGAAACATGGTCAGACTCAGTCCACATCTTCATTGTTGCCTTTCCTCCACTTCCACTCACCAGTCAACCAACATGGTCGCCAGCAAGCTTACATGGTTGCTTGTGTGTTCCCTTTGAGTTTCAGTCTTAAGGGGGGCTTGTCTTGAAGGACTTGATTGCTTGCCTTGATGGCTCTCCAGCGACCAGCTTGCTTGTCCTTGTAGTAGCCATTCAGACTGCCATTTTTGTTTTTGATTTTTCCTGCTGGTCTTTCTTTCAAGAAGTATCTTCTGTTCCTCTAGCTGCTCCAGATTGGTCTGCTTGTCCTTTTAAGTGGGACTGTCCTATCTCGGAAGGTTCTGGATGGGGCTCATGATTGGTGTAATACATTAAAAACAAAAAACAAAAAACTTTCTAATTTAAAATTTTTCATGTTTATACTTTACTCTGGATTCACATATTTATTTTCTGGGAAATGATCCCTGACCTGAGGCTTGCTGGCCTTCCCACCCTGTTTCTCTAGGGTGTGTTTTAGGCAGAGTCCCTTAATGGGGTTCAGTATTGTTCTGGAAACTTCTATGCCATACTTATTTCAGTGTGAGTGAAAAAAAAAAAAATCTCTTAGGAATTATACCAGTTTGCAAACTCTTGTGCTATAGACCTAATGCAATTTGGAGATGATTTTGCTTGGCCTGCTGTTGTTGGTTGCTGTGGAGTCAGCTCAGTGATCTTACACAGAACAGGACAACGTTCCATGGAACAGAACAAAACCTTGCCTAGTCCTGAGCCATCCTGGAAATCATTGATACGTTTGAGCCCACTGTTGTTGTCACCATGTCAACCCATCTCATGGATGAACTTCCTCCACTTTACCAAACATGATGTCCTTTCTTAGCAATTGATCTTTCCTGATGACCCTCCGTGGGGTTTTGGTCGGTGCAGTAAATGATTGGAGGGTTCACATAAATATCATGATTACCACCTTCTCTTCTGAGAAGTCAGAAGTCCTGGCAATCCTGAGTTCCACTGCAGCATTGGGCTGTCAACTTTTTGGCAGGGTACATGCTGGGCAGTTCCTCAGGGTCCTTGCCACCCTGGGATTGCCCCATGTTTGGGACATACACACGTAGCTCACACTGCTAATATGCATTGCCTTATGATCTCTGCAGGCATTTACATTGAGTCTCCTGGTTCCCTCACTGCAAAGCTTATGGATGTAGTTACTCAAAATACCAACTGAGAGGGAAGCAGTGGTCTCCGTATCATTTGTTAAAAAGACTATTCTTTCCTCTTGTACTCTTATCGAAAATCAATTGCCCATAAATGAAAGAGTTTATCTCTGGACTCTCAATTCTACCCCATTGATCGATATGCCTGTCCTTACATCAATAAAAGCCAGGAGTTTGGGAGTAACTTTTATGCAGCCATTATAACTGGAACAGAAAGGAAACTGGGAGGGGTGAGTGGATAGAGATCCTAAGTAAGAGATGGGGAAGGAGAAAGGTGAGTCAAGGAAGGAGAGACAGGAACCTTCCTTGTTCTTTCAAGTCTTCTCAAGCTTATTGTTAGTTTAAATTTGTCTACCCTTAACAATCCCAGCCTTGCGCATGTGCAGGCAGTCATAGTCGAACCTCATAGACTAGGCCCTGGGGGCTGCTAACTTCTGGAGAACTGAAATCTTGTGGCATAACAGAGCAGTGAGGCCAATTTAGAAAGGTTTCAGACTTGTCCTTCCCCGTCCCACCCTTTTAGCCCTAAGCCTTTGGTTGGGGGTTTTGTTAGGACTTGTGTAGACCTTGCAAATCCAGTAGACTTGGAGGCAGAGGTGGGGCCAGCCTCACAATTGCCTCCAAATGCATTCAGGGTCATGCTCCCAGCCCCTAGCAAGATTAATCTGCAGAGAAAAGACAGACAGAGAAGATGAATTACAAACTCTTCTGATTTTCCTTCTAGAACTGTAGACCCAGGAGTTTCATTTCTTTCTCTTATCCTATGGACTGCTGGTGTGGCACTGTAGGATCAACACTGGACTGCTAACCTCAAGGTCTGCAGTTCAAACCCACTAGCTCTTCCTCAGAAACCCTATACAGGGTTGCTATGAGTCGAAACTGATTCAATGGCACATAACAACAAGAAGTACTGCATTGGCTTCAATCAAAAGAAACCTATGGTTCCCAAGTTCATAGCCTTAGTGCTCACTCTTTCTCTTCTCCTTCCTTCCTTTCCCTCCCTCTCCACTGCCATCCAACCCAGATCTAACTACTATCACAATGTTGATATTTATCACTCCTCTTCTTGTTTTAATACCTGATGGGGAGTCCTCGAAGGGGGCCAGGTGGCACTGTGGGTTAAGCTTTGGGATGCTAATAGCAACCTGGAGTTCAAATCCACCAACCCCTCCTGAAGAAGAAAGAAGAATCTGTCTGCTCAGTAAAGATTTGCAGTCTCAGAAACCCTATGTAGTAGTTCTACTAGGTCCTTTAAGGTCACAATGAGTTTGAATCCATTGGGATTTGGGGTTTAGGAAGTCCTTGAGCTTAAGTTGTCCTGTGAAGGCGTCTTTCAGGATCAGGCTTGCCTTCTGTACCTCTGCTATGCTCAGTCACTGACCAGGAAGATCCTATGGGATCCAGAGCGGCAGCAACTGGAGTCTTCTTCCAGTCAGACCTACTTGCTCCAGCCGAGGATCTGAGCGCTGAGTACAGCCTTTGAGGAGGACCTACCTGCCTGCTTCAGCTGAGAGCTGGCTGACTGAGTCACTCTCAGAAACCCTTCCATTCATCTAAACCAGAGAGCTCGCGAAAAGAGTGACAGTGGAGTGTGGAGGAGACTCCTGAAGCCAGACCCAAACTCACATCTGGCTTAGACAGGGGCCTTTTGGAAAACCAAAACCAAAACCTACAGACATCTAGCAGATTCCAACTCACAGTGACCCTGGATAAGGTTGCTAAGATTGTAAACCTTAATGACAGCAAGCAGACTCATTTTCCTTCTGTGGAGTGGCTGGTGGATTTGAACTGACTACCTTGCAGTTAGTGGCCCAATGCTTAACTCACTGCACACCCGACATCCTGTGGAGGGAGACAGGCTGCTAAAACCTCCTGGGCCTTCTGTTTTCCACCAAATTCGAGTATCTTTTTAAAGAAAGGAGACGAATGACAAGGTAATAAATGTTTTAGCCCATCTTTGTTTCATCTTTCTCTGAGGAAGCAGTTATGAAAGGCTGAGATGAAAATTATAATTTTTTTTTCCTCTCAACTTATTATTTTGAAAAATTTCAAACCTATAGAAAAGTTGAAAGAGCACGTTTAATATACCCTTTACCTAGATTCACCAATTATTAATATTTTGCCCTGCTTTTGTATACTTGAAAGTAAGTGTGTGTATACTTGAAAGTAAATTGCAGGCATCATGATAATTCACCCCTAAACCCCTCAAATACACCTCCCAAGAATAAGAACATTCTCCCAACTAACCACAATGCCATTATCACTGCTAAGAAAGTGAACATTTATTCAATGCTGTCTAGTTTATAGACTTTATTTACCTGTTCCCTTCGACTCTAGAGTAGAGAAACCACATCAGTGGTTGCCTGGAGTCAAAGGCAGACAGGGGGAAATTGGGGGAGTGATGGGAATACTAGATACTTGATTAGGAATGGTAGTTACATTTGTTGTTGTTAAGTGCCATCGAGTCGGTTCCGACCCATAGCCACCCTGTATAGGGTTTCCGAGGAGCAACTGGTGACCTTGAACCACCGACCATGAGGTTCAAATTGAGCTTGCAGTCCAGCGCATTAACCCGCATCTCCACACCAGGACTCCGGTGGCCACATAGATGCATAAAATTGTCAAAATGTCATAGAACTGGAGGCTTAAAATGGGTTCCTTTATTCTATGTAAATTATACTTCAATAAAAGTGATTTTTATATGTCCCCAGTAGTCTCAAGGTGTTTTATAGCTTTTTTTTTTTTTTTTTTTTTTTTAACCTGTTTTTCATCTAGAATTCTATCAAGGTTGGCTTGTCTCTTCAATAATCTCTTCTTTTTTAACTTATTGTGAACTGAGTGAAGGTTTACAGAGCAGATCATCAGTTTTACATTCAACAAATCATATACTTTGCTTCATTACATGGTTATAGTCCCCTCCATGAACCAACAGTTAACAGCCTTTACCTCTATTCACTCCAACCACTGCATTCCTCGCCCTGTGTCTCCCGCTACCTTCATCTTTCCTCTGCCAACCTCCCTCTTGTTGTATATTGCCTACCCTGATGTTAACATGGGTCTACCCTCTAGCTTGTGAATAATTTTCTCTCCCTCCCCCAACCATCATAGATTGTTTCTTTTATCAAGAAACCCTTTTTTATAGAAACTTTTTACCACACTGGTCTCATACAATGTTTGTTCTTCTGTCATTGGCTAATTTCACTCAGCATAATGTCCTTGAGGTTCAACCATGTTGTGAGGTGTTTCAGATTCATCATTATTCTTCAACTTTGCATACTATTCCATTGTGTGTATGCACTATAGTTTGTTCAACCATTCTTCTGTTGATTGGCATTTAGGCTGTCTCCATCTTTTGATGTGTCTCTTGTAGACAGCATATTGAAGGATCCTGTTTTCTTATCCATTCTGCTCTTAATGTCTCTTGACTGGTATATTTCATCCATTTACATTCAGTGTAATTATCAATAGATAGGAATTGATTGCTGTCATTTTTCTGGGGTTTTTTTTGTGTATGTGTGTGCGGCGCTGCTAGATTCCTTGTTCCACATACTTTTCTATACTGAGCTCATTTTGTTTGTGGGTTTTCTTGTCATCTTCATTTCTGTTGTGTTAATGATTACTAAATCTTTCTAATTTCCTTCCTTTTTTATTTTGATGTGCAGATGTATTATTTTTCTTTGACATTACCCTGGGACTTCTTAATTTTTCCCTGCTTAAAACAATCTGTTTTAGCTTCAAATCTACTTGAATTCGTTGTCATTTGGAAGTTCTGTATCTACACTATTCCCTCTTTATGCTTTGTAGTTGATGTCATTATACATTGATATCTCTGGTTCCCTATTTCCAGGCATGTAGGTTTGTTTCACTTTAAATACTTCTGTATCTGGACTGAGTTCTGGGTGGTGCAGTTTTATAAGATAATCTCATGTTGTGGTCTAATGTTGTTGGTTCTCAGTCCAAAGAATACCCTTAAGCATTTTTTGAAAAGTTGGTCTGGTCATTATAAATTCCTTTAATTTCTGTTTATCAGGAAACATCCTAATTTTGCCATTGTATTTGAGGGACAGCTTTGCTGGGTATATGATTCTTGGTTGGTAATCTTTTTCTTTCCGAGTTTTGTATATATAATCACACTGCCTGTGATTTCTTGGTTCTCCTTTGATGGCAACTTTTGTTTTTCCTAAGCTGCTCTCAGGATTCTTTCCTTGTCTTAGATTTTAGAAAGTTTGGTTATGTCTTGGTGATTTTCTTTTGGGATCTATCCTGTTTGGGGTTTGTTCAGTTCTTGCATGTTTATCTTTCATGATGTTAGGGAGATTTTCTTCCAACAACTGTTTGACGTTTTCTCATTGCTTATTACTTCCTGTTCTGGAATTCCAATCACCCATAAGTTGTTCTTCTTCATAGTGTTCCACATAACTCTTAGACTTTCTTTGGATTTTTTCATATTTTTCTGATTGCTATTCTAGCATACTTGTCTTAAGACATTTCTCTTCAAGCTCACTAATTTGGGTTTCCGTTGTTTCACATCTACTTGTTTGCCCTTTCAATGTATTGTCCATTTCTGTGCTTTTAGTATTAACCTTCTAGATTTCAAACAGCAGGTTTGGTGCTGTTTCAAAATTTGCATATATTTTGTCTTTGTTCTTGTGATGTTTTCCTGAATTTTTCTAAAGTTTTTATTGTGTTCTCCTTACTTTCCTCAATTTTTCTATCAATCCTTTGAAGCTACCTAATTACCATTCTTTTGAATTCTTTTTCAGTTAGTTCCATTACCTTTTCTTCTTCAGAAATGGTTTCTGACTTTGCATCCTGGTCATTTGTTGGAGTCATTCTCTTGTTTCTTCATCTGAGCTAAAATTGCCTGTCTCTGGTTTCACAAATATGACAAGCCCGGAATACTCCAAACAGTGCAGTTGTTCGGCCTGGAGGAGAAAAAATCTCTGGTGGGCTCCTGAAATTCAAGGAACTCCTAAGGTGGCTGTGGGAGGGACGCGACAGCAAAGTTCTTGGCCCTAGATGGAGCTCCTGTTGGCCTCTGTGTTAGCTATGTTCAAGGCACTCAATCTGGAAGTATTTCTTGGGGGTCCTTAATGGAGCTGGTTTCTGTTAGGACCATAGGGTGACTGGTTAAATGGTGGTCTGGTGGCTCTACAGGTTTTACAAGTCTGGAGCTGAGCCCACCGAAATCCAAGCACCAAAGCAGCACACCAAAGTAGCGCAGTGGGCCGTCACCTCACACTGGTGTGGTTTTTCAACCATGTGATTCTGAACTCCTGTGCTGAGGGTGGATGAGGGTGGAAGCTCACTAAGTAAGCATGGGGAAAAAGAAGAAATCGAAATCACACCTTTCCAGTTACCTGCTTGAATCTGCTCTGCCAGGCTTCCCTCTGCCACCAAAGCTGCTCCCAAGATGATTGAGCCGGGTCTGGCCAGCTGTTTGCCAGTCAGTCTCCCTCTGTCCATCCCTGCTGGGCCTTTCCTCCCAGCTAACACTCCATCCACCTCTCTAACCTTTCTTGTGAAGTTCAGAGTGCCAGAAGTTTCATCTGTGTCTGTTTAAATCTCTCTTGTATCTTTGTTGTAGAGTGTCAATGTAGTGCCTCTGCCTAGTACACCATCTTGCCAGAGGTCCTCTCTATATTATCTAAACCTAGACTATTCTCTATTGCTTATTTTGTTTTTCATAACATTGACTTAAAAATAAAAGACTATGGAATGGAGTACATTGTTTAGACCCCAAGATCCCTGCACATTGAACCTCCTTGACCCAAGGACAGAAAGTTGGTACACTAGAGCAGCAGCAGAAAATTAGCAGAGGAGCAGCAGCAGCAGAACCAAGAACCAGAGCACACAATGGTGGCTTCCTGGACCATGGAGCAAGTAAAGCTGTGGGTCTTTGGACAGGAGGTTCACTTGTAGACTAGGGTGCCTCCAGGCAGTTTATTGAGGAGCTAAATTTGCTGATTCAAGAAGCTAGAACTGAATACCTTTGGGCTATGGCTTATAGCAGACTGGAGTGGCCTTTGGGCATTATCATTAGCCCTAAAAGAGCTTTGAAACATCACTGGAGCTGACCAGAGGCCAAAGGCCAGAAAGCTTGCAGGTATGGCTAAGAGGCTGTCTTGCTTAGACGAATTCTGCCCTGAGCATTCCTGATCCGGAATTATAACCTGTTAAGCTCCGTAACTCAGAAAATCAACTAAGACTAAAGAGAAAGGGGAGGGGAATAAAAGGAAATTGCTTTCTATTTTTAAATGCAAGTTATACTGTTTTATGGAGTTCTGGTGTGGTGCTGTGGGTTAATGAGCTGGACTGCAAGGTTGGTTTGAACCGCAAGGTTGCGGGTTCAGGCTCACCCGTTACTCCTTGGAAACCCTATACAAGGTCACTATGGGTCAAAATCGACTCGATGGTACTTAACAACATGCTGTTTTATATACTAAAGTGCAGACTCCTAGTGTGGCCCTGTAGGCTCAGTACTTAACCGTGAACCACAATACTTGATTGTGGGAAAAGTCAACCATGCACTTAACTATGTTGTTGTTAAGTTCCATTGAGTCGGTTCTGACTTACAGCAACCCTGTATAGGGTTTCCAAGGAGCGGCTCCAATGCTCGTCCTACAGAACCACACCAGGATACACTACATTAAATTTGCTGTAGGATAAGTACTGGGCTGCTAACCACAAGGTCATTAGTTCAAAACCAGCTTCTCAAAAATCCTAGAGTCACTGTAAGTCAGAATTGACTTGACAGTACTTAACAAATTGCATATGTATTTAAAAATGGATTTCACCCATTTCTCCTCACTTTTTAAAATGTAGTCATGAAAAAGGTAAAATCACTTATTTGGCTCCTATTATCTCTCTGGAGTCCTGGTGTAGCACTGTGAAACCACAAGGTTGGCTTGAACCACAAGGTCAGCGATTCAAGTTCAACAGCCGCTGTGAGTCAGAACCGACTAGATGGCATTTCACAACATTATATTTCTATTGAACAGCGCTGTTCTACAGACTTGCTAAGTTTCAGGTTCACTGTTTTGGCAAGATTCCTTCATAGGAGGTCCCGGGGAGTTTCTCCATCAGGAAGCCCGTAAGGCACATGGATCCTTGGGTTTGGGTAATGTCAGCAGTCATGGATGATTTCTGTGGAGAGCCACCATTTCATTGTTAAGTGGCTTCAAGTTGGTTCTGGTACTGTATAGGGTTTCCAAGGCTATAAATCTTTGTGTAATTCGCCAACCTTGTGGTTAGCAAGTCACCATGCGCCCCATTGTTGTTGTGGGTAGAGCTGGTTCCGACTTACAAGGACCCTGTATAGGGTTTGAGAGCAGCTGGCAGGTTTTAACTATCAATCTAGTGATTTATCTGACAGCACCCACGCCAGCAAATGCTCTCCATTGTTATTATTCCGTGCCAGAGTCAATTTTGACTTGTAGCAACACTATATAGGGTTTGGGATAAAGCACTGGGTTCACCAACCACTCCTTGGAAACCCTATACAGGGTCACTAGGAGTAGGAACAAACTTGACGGCACTTAACAACAGAAACATAGGATTTCCTTAGAGGGGCTAGTGGGTTTGAACTGCCGACCTTGTGGTTAGCAGTCCAGTACTTATACTACATTACCACACCAAGACTCCTCATTGGTGGTGGTGGTATGCAGTAGAGTCAGTTCTGACTCATAGCAACCCTGCATGAGGTTTCTGGGGCTGTAAATCTTTAGGGGAACAGAAAGCCTCATCTTTCTCCCATGGAACGGCTGGTAGTTTTGAATTGCTGACCTTGAGGTTAGCAGCTGGACTTGCAATCACTACGTTACTAGAGCTCCTTAAGAGTCCTCATTGTTGTTGTTAAGTGCCATAGAGTTGGTTCTGACCCATAGCGACCCTGTATAGGGGGTTTCCAAGGAGCAGCTGGTGAGCTTGAACCACTGACCTTGCAGCTCAAATGGCTTTGCAGTGTGGTGCATTAACCCGACAGGGCCACACCAGGACTCCTAAGACTCATTAGGGGTTACAAAATGATATTCTATCATGTTTTCATAAGGAGCTCTGGTAGCAGTATATACAGTGTATCCAACATGTATACAGCAGCCTCTTCAGTTTGCTAATGAATCTTTTTGACACAATATGCAGGGGCTTATTGTGCCTAGCCAGACTCTCCCCCTCCCTTCCCTTGTCTTCCTCTGCTTAGAGTCAACCATTTCTCCAAGGAACCTTGGTTCTTTTTAGTAAGAAAAGGCACTTAGGAACCATAGTCTGGAAGCTCGTGGTGCTCATATCTACGGCCCTGATCAGTGTTTCTAGGCCATTTTAATGACAAAATTAGGAAAGAACACTCAAGATAAATATCTCATGAATTCAGTGTTACTTCTAATTCAAGTGAAGGGCTACATAATTTTTATAATAATAATGTCTAACTAAAGATACATATACTTAATCTTATCAATACTATACAAATGGGTTTCAAACAGGTAAGGAAAAAAAAAAAAAAGGAATTAAAAAATAATGTAAGTTTTCCATATTTGCATTTTCCTTTCTCCCATGTGTAAAAGGAAAATCCCAGTCCTCAACAATACAAATGATGTTTTCCTCTCACAATACTAACATTACAAACAAGGCAGTTTCAGAATAACAATATAGACACTACCCCTCAAGTGATATGACCCCTGATAAACAACTTTAAATGTTTTAGCAGTTCTTTTGTCCTCAAGAGTGAGGGTAAACCCCAATCAACTTATTGAGTTTAAAAGTCATTTCAAACAGTTCTTCTGTGTAGTGTGTGGCCAATTGGATACAGTTAGGCTTGTTTTATTTTGCCTTTATTTAGTGTTTTTTTCTGGCATTGCTTTTTTTTTAATGTTTTATTGTGAATTATGTGATAGTTTACATGGGAGAACATTAGCTTTACATTCATCCTATCATATATCATTTCATTGCCATGGTTACAATCCCCTCCATAGGATCATCAACCAATCAAAGGGTATACCCCACAAGCCTGCACACAGCCCCTCTCCCTCTGGATCTAGAGTCCCCAGCCACTCCATCGCTCCACATCATTGTCTCTTCCTCCATCTCTGGTGTCACTGTTTCTCTGGGTAGGGTCCTGCGCTCCACTCTTCTAAGCTCTTGGTGGTCCCAGGGACCTCCACTCCTGGACTGCAAAGTCAACCCCTCCCTTTCTTTTGCTACAAAATGTCTACCTTTACATTTCCAACCCTCACAGTCAGTCCTGATAGCAATTATGCACTATTGTTCCACATGAGTGCTATCCCCATCTCCTTTCATCAGTCCCGCAAAGACAGATTGGACACTACTCAGTGGAGATTCTACCTTCCTCCACGCCCTCTGGATCTAGGCTCCCTCTTGAAAGCTTATAAGCCAGTCAACTTCTTGCCTTTGTAGACCCCCATTTTGGGTAGCCAGTGTCCAAATTGCCCATCCCTGTGTATAGAAGGGGTGGGAATGATCCTTGGTGTAAAGATTTGTTCCCTTTTACTCTACTGCATCCATAGGTGTAGGTCAAGTTTATCAAATTGTGTCAGATTACTCTTTATTTCCTCTTCTTTCTTCTTCTGGTTGAGCTCTGATCATCCAGTCATTGAAGCCAGGTCAAGCGGGTATTATCTGCAAGTGTGGGTGTTATTATGCATATGCCCTCTCATCTTATCTGCTGGATGCTTCACTCTGCACCCTAGTCCTCTGTGGCTATGTCACTGACTCTGGGCCCAAAAGTTCCCAGGTTTTGCCACGCTGCTGGTGTGGCAAATCCACATGGTTAGACATAATATCATTAGCTATGACTATTGGAGTCCTGGTGTGGTGTTGTGGGATAAAGCACTGGACCTCAAAGTCAGTTTGAACCGTAAGGTTGGCAGTTCAAACTCACCAGACACTCCTCGGAAACCATATACAGGGTCGCTATGACTCGGAACCGACTCGATGGCACCTAACAACAATTGTAGAAAAACTCAAACATAACAGTGACTTAACCATAATGGTTTATTTTCTCATAAGTAGAAGACAGTGCAGTTGTGCAGGGCTGGAGTAGTAGCTCTGTCCCACCAGGTCCTCATCTGTCTTGTTACTCTAGGGAGCTTGTCCTTCACACTTTATGGTCTCCAAGTTGGCTGCTCCAGCTATAGTTATCAAAACCACATTGTAGCCAGCAGGAAGGAAGACAGTGCTCTTTGAGAAATTGAACCTTTTATTTACTACCCAGAATGAGCCCATCTATGTCTACATCCACATTGTGTGCTCTCTAAAACAGCAGGGAACTCTCTCACACACACCCCTGTGGTGGTGGGGAAGTAAGCGCTCTCCAGTCAACTAACTGACTCCCAGAGAGCCTTTTTAAGGTTTTTCAGGAGCAACTGGTGGGTTTGAACCACCAACCTTGTGGTTAATAGTCCAGTGTTGATCCTACAGTGTCACACCAGGGAGCTCTGCTAACTGCCTGGTTTATACCCACTGTGGTCTCACCTATATCCATGGAGAATCAAGTCTACACGCAGTGTGATCTCATTTACCCTCTGGATCCCCCACCAAGAGGCTGAGTTCCTCTGAACCAGGGGTTGTTGTTAAGTGCCGTTGAGTTGGTTCTGACCCATAGCAGCCCTGTCTAAGGTTTCTAAGGAGGGGCTGGTGCATTTGAACCATCAGCCTTGCAGTTCAAACCAACCTTGCTGTTTAGTGCCAAACCAGGGCTGGGGAACCTTTTTTCTGCCCAAAATTCGCAGGCCATACAAAATCATCAACTTAAATATTAGCCTGCTATATCTGGTAGCGTAGTGGTTACGAATCGGGCTGCGAACCTTAAGGTCAGCGGTTCGAAACTACCAGCCGCTCCGCGGGAGAAAGATGAGGCTTTCTACTCCCGTAAAGATTTACACCCTCGGAAACCCTATACAGGGTCGCTATGGGTCGGAACCGACTCGATGGCACTTAACAACAACAACAACATATTTAATCAAAGGCGCTCTGGTAGCGTAGTGGATTCCAAGCTGAGCTGCTAACTGAAAAGTCAGCAGTTTGACTCTACCAGCCACTCTGGAGAAAGATGAGGCTTTCTGTTCCCATAAAGATAGACAATCTGAGAAGCCCTATTCAGGGTCATTATGAGTCAGAACTGACTCCATGGCACGTAACCACCACCACCACCACATTTGGTCAAATGTTTAATTAACTCAGCCCTAATGAGTCCCGATGTGGTGCTGTGGGGGGGCTAATGCGCTGGACTGCCAAGTTGGTTTGAAGCTCAAGGTCGGTGGGTTCAAGCTCACCAGCCACTCCTTGGAAACCCTATACAAGGTCGTTATGGGTCAGAACCGACTCGACAGTACATGACAACAACAACAAATGTGACACTGTGGGTTAATGTGCTAGATTGCAAAGTCGGTGGTTGAAGTTCACCAGCTGTTCCTTGGAGACCTAATACGGGGTCGCTATGGAGTGGAACCGACTCAATGGCACGACAACATCAAAAAAAAAAACAACAACAACAAAACAAAACAACAACAACAACAAAAAAAACGTGATGGATAAGGAACTCTGGTAGCTTAGTGGTTATGAGTCGGGTTGCTAACCTCACGGTCAGAAGTCGGAAACTACCAGCCGTTCCAGAGGAGAAAGATTAGGCTTCCTGCTCCCATAAAGATTCACAGCCTCGGAAACCCTATGTGGGTCGCTATGAATCGGAATTGACTCCATGACAGACCACTACCACAACCCATGTGATGGCTGGAAGTCCGGTTGCGTTGGCAGGGCCAGACCAAACTATTTGCCAGGCCAGACATTCCCGCCCATGCTATAAATTCACAGGAAGCTCCTCTTACTCCGGTGGAGAGTTTCCCTACCCCTTAGGTAATTGAATTTACAGATAATCTCTACAGCCATGCCGTGTGCTCCGACCTAGTGTGATCTGATTTACACCCGGGATCCCCGCCTCTCTACCCACGGTCAGCTCCATAGTTTATCTCTATGGGGAACTCCTGGGCAAATCAGTGAGCCCACTTCACCAGTAATTCTATCTAGACCACTAATCAGTTCTCTAGTAACCGTGCTATCCTTCACCCTGATTGTCTAACTGAATGAACCACAACCTGAAATGGCTCCTAAATCAGGCCAATTGCTTTCCTCATACCCCTTTACATTTACTGGGCTGAATTAATATAATAACCCTGTCATCCAAGATAGAGACCTCTCAGTTGGCCATGGGCCTTCACTTTTGCCTCCAGCCCAAATACAAAGTATCAAAGGCCTATATGTATACATGCGTATGTATGTGTATATATTACTGAATTTGGGCTTTTGAGAGTACCTCATTGCCTACAGTAGTTCAAGCTCACCAGTTCTCTTTTGCCTAAATCAGTTCTGCAGGTCTGTTTTACTGGTCTTCCTATCTGCTCTTTTCATTTCTCCATTCCCACCTGCTGTTTGAGGCAACTTCCTAAAAAAAAAACACAAAACCATAATTTAGCAAATTATTAGCAGTGGCTAATCTCTGAAGTAGGGGAGGAGTGTTGGCATGAGTTTTGGATCAGAAAGAAAGATCTTTTTAATTTATAAATAAATAACTCTTTTTTGTTCTTAAATCAGAAGAGCCTCATTGGCTGTCTTTTGTCTTCAAAATAAATTATAAGCTTCATTTGGTACAAAGTCTTTGTCCATAAGTGGTGTTCTGTCTTTTGCTCACACCCAGTATCCAAACATCCTGGATTACAACATTCCCAAGGGATGCCTCACTTTCCCCACCTGCCAAGCCACAGTATTTGCTGGCCCATTTCTCCAAATACTTAAGGCCCTACCTGGCCTCCATGATCTCTTTCCCTCCTTTTGCTCTAATCACAAATGGATTTGATACAATAGATCACTCTGCTTTCCAAACCTAGCTGCAAGGGAGTCTGAGATATGTAGTTTTCAGTTCTCTAGCAAGTGAAAGGCGGGCTTAAAAGCATGCCAAGACAGAAATCAAATAACAACTGACCATATATCGTGCACAGAAACTGTTGAAAACATACAAGCAACGAAGTTGAGAGGTAAAAAAGCTACAGGCCTTGATGATTAGGCCAAGGAGTTCAGACTTGATCCCAAAGGTCCCAGAAAAGCATCTGAAATCTGGAGGATGAGGAATGACACAACAGAAGCAGTTTCAAGAGAAAGCCTTCCTAAACATAAAGGGCTGGCCATGAGGAGGCCAAAGGCAATGAAATATGCCTACAAAGGTATCCAAGGAGATGGAGAGCAGGAGGATCTAAGACATCAGAATCTATGTCCATGACTTGAGGTTTGAGGATAGAACTTCATATCGCATTCTGGGTAGAATTCCTCCAGTTTCTTTTGGTTTCTAGAGACTGTATATATTGCTCTCAAGTTCTCTAGCAGGAACTTGTTGACCAACATTCCTTTAAGCAAAATCAGTAACAACAGGACACAAAGCACTTCAACTTTCTCCTTTCCTCAACAGGTTTATTGCCTTTTAAGAAAATTTTTGTAAAATATAAATACAAAGGCAGAGAATTTACTTACAAAGTTAAAACACAGATTTCAAACATAAACACACAATTCAGAAAATTTTAGTTTTATGTACATTTTCAAGCAACCTCAACATATTATTGTTAGTTTTCAATATTTTACAGGGTACAGAAAAAAATAGCTCAAAGTCTTCTTTAAATAAGAGCATAAAATGTTTAAACATATAAACAATCCGGTTTTGATGCGTGAAAACTAATTTCACAGCTTTTAAATTAGGATATAAAAGTTTCATACAATTAGTTGTTGTGTGTGGATATGGTTTTAATTTATATTACACACTACTGGATTACATCCAATAGCATTTACCTGGCCTGAGCAGGTACTCTGTAAACAAAACATAAAATTACAACGTCACCAAGTGCCTTTACCCAATTAGCTCCCCCAAACCAGCCACACAATCGTAACCACACTTAAAACAGTTACAGCTTCTATTCTCAAAGCTTTGGATGAAATAAGGTCAAAGTGTGGATGGAGTTCATTGTCCTCAATTTTTTTCTCCTTAAAAAAAGAAAAGATGAGAAAAGAAAAGAAAAGAAAAAAAAATATATATATATATATTTTCCAAGTAAAATCAACATATCCCCAAATATGTGTGTATTTAAAAGTAAAACATTATAACAAGTTCATAAAAACTGACTTAAGTTTAAAAAGAAACAAAACAAAACACCATGTTTCTAAGTCCTTCCAATTGGAGTCATTTCTCTTATATAAAGAAGAGATATTTTCATATGTAATAGTGTCCTTTCTTTACAGAAATAGTCGTATTATGACACATATGCACAAGGATTAACACTATGACACACTGTACAAGACGGGCCTGGCACGCTCACCAGTAGTCATCCGAGGTCACGTCATTGGGGTGTAGCCACTCCACTGAGGAGCCAAGCAGGGTCTGCAGCTCATTGGTGAACTCTACCAGGTCTAACAGCTCCTTGCTTTCTGGGTTGAAGGACTCCAGATCTTTGGAGCAAGAGAACAAGAGACTTGCTGAAACCTGACGGTAAAACTCTGCCTCGGCAATTGTGACAATTTCCACATTTGGAAAATTGCAGCGGAATATGCGGGATGACATTTTCAATTTCTTCAGCACATCTGAAAGCAATAGCCAGTTTCTTGGCCTGCAAAATAGAAAAGAGAGTGGTTTAGGCTTCTGGCAAAATTTAAAGAACTCCCAACCATTACCTACCACCTTTGACTTCACAAATCCAGGGCTGTGACAAGGGCCAGTCACTTTGGCTTCTAACCCCACATCCCTACCCATTTCTCAAAGAACTTACTCCCTGACTGACTGACTGGGTCATGTCTGGATGAGGGGAAAGTCTCCACTGCTGGTGGTAGGAACTCTGCACTTTGTTAGCATAACATCTAGAGAGGATCCACCAAGTTCAAAGGAAGCAAAAGCCTCTCTGGAGGACACGCCTCCCTCGGCTGACAGAGACTAACAGGGGAAGTCCTCTCATCTAGCTCTTGTCACAGCCGGGTAATGATTGGTCAGTGAAGCTCAGTCTACTTGGAGTACCCAGTCAGGTCCCTAGGATGCACGCTGAGAGGGGGAGCTCCTGAGGACTCCCAACCCTTGGTGGTGTCCTGATGACAACAATTTATACCCTGATGGGTTCTCTCTCTCTCTCTCTCTCTCTCTCTCTCTCTCTCTCTCTCTCTCTCTCTC
>NW_006408580.1:12775155-12818978 GCF_000296735.1 Chrysochloris asiatica | reverse complement strand
CACACACACACACACACACACACACACACACACCCCGGGTACAATAAAGCTTCCACACAGCTTTTTTGAGGGAAAACATTGACTTCATTAAATGAAAAAAGTGGCTGGTCACTTTTTCCAGCCACGGTAGCCATGCTCACCCCTGAGAGACAGATACTTGGATGTTGTAACATGGTAAGAGGGGGTTTTCTGAAAATTCAAATTCAAACACATCACTATAGGCATCGTCATCATCATCCAGGTCCTCTGGTCCTGGGGGATTGGCCAAAACATCGTAGCCACTTTCATCATCTGGTTCTAACACAAGGAAAGAAGAAACCATGAGCCAGAGGGTGACTTCTGCTGTAGAGTCCAAAAGAAAACAAGAGCCTTGCCACCCAAGCCCTGTTTCCAGTACCCACCATTCACATGCCCTCACCCACACCAAGGAGCCACATGTATTAACTCCTTTACTTCCCCCTGAGCTGAAAAAAACCAACGGTGCTCACCACACACAGAGCTGCCATAGAAGTCCCAGGAGCCACTGGAGTCATCATCACTGCGTCCTTGAAGGTCATTTAAATAATCTGGCAAGAGAGAGAAAAATAAGGTGAAATCCGATGAAGAAAACAAAACCCCAGCATAAGTTAGGGGCCATTTTCCCTATAAAGTCTAAATAGGATGGTATGCTTATTTCTGGTTGACCCCCACAACCCTCCCCTTTCTGCTCGCCAACCAGGACAATTCTTGCATACCCTCTTCTCAGCAGTATCTGCCCCCAAAACCTACCTAACACCCAGACTATCGATGCAACCATTATGAGCCATGTCTAAGGTGAAAAGGCATTCTTAGAAAATGTAAATCCTTTTAGGAAATGTTTAAAACATTAGGACTAATGGATCAAAGCAAATTCAGAACTGATGGCTAATCATCAAAGCAATTATGCACCCCACAAAAGACCAGACACACAGAAGCTATCCTAAAAACAGTACACCTCCAGCTTCTTAGAATTCCTACCCTAGTAAAGTCCACATAATTTTTGGAATAAAAATGGTTCATGAATTTTTGTGGAAAAGATTTGTTCCTCAAAGGGACTTACCTGTTAGAAACCTTTCCATCAGTTCGCTGTGAGTCATTTTCATTATGGTTCTGCCTGAGTATGTTGCCAGAGTGGGGTCAGCACCATAGGAAAGGAGCAGGCGGACAATTTCCAAGTGATCATTCTCGACGGCATCGTGAAGAGGTCTAAGGAAAGGTACACAGTCGGGACTGAATGCAAGCACGCAACACTTGCTCCCTCCTTCTAATCACAATAAGGCAAAAACGATGCACATGCGCCGCATAAGCTACAAAAGCCCTTAGCCCAGAGAGGCGAGCACTGTCACTGCCAGTCCAAACAGGGAAACTGAGGCATGGGGCCTGCAAAACGTCAGGCTACGGAATTATCTTCCTTTTTTGATACTACATCTTTTCTAGAACAAGTGAACAGGCTGATCCAAGATGAGTTCTCAAATGCAAATCTAGCCGAATCCAAGGCTGAAGGAGAAATTAAAGAAAAATTATTAAGACATTTTCTAGGAATTTAAAAAGGGATGGATGATACGAAGATAACTTCTGGGGGTGAGGGTGGGCAATAGGAAATCTCACCACTATAGAAGCCAATATAATATGTATTTTTTAAGCTGATTCTTTTTAAAAGAAAGTAGGTGCAAAGAAGACCCTCCTGAAAGCCTGACAGCCTTGGCCCTTTAGATCAAAGATCAACATTTTTGGCCCAGAAGCTGAAGGGAGAGAAGAAACGTGTGCAGCTGGCCAGACCAGTTCATTCTCAGGAAGAGCCCTCCCACCCACATCCTCAGTAGGGGGTTGGAATGCTGCCCACAGTCCCTCCCTAGGGAATGCTGCTATTTAGAAACTGTGAAAGAACAGAAAGATTTCAGTTCTGCTATTTTTATGACTGTCCAAAAAGTCCTAGTGAACTGACGGACAATAGTCAACCCAGTCATACAATTAGGAAGACGCTCAGGCTGACTCAGACCTGAGCCTCTGACCACCAAACCAAGGTCAAGGACAGAGTGAAGGGTACAGCAAATCCTCCCCAAGCCTTCTGTCTGTACTCCTGGTACTTTCAGTTCACCTAGCTTTTGAATATGTTGATTTAATAAAGGAGGATGAGCCCGAGGTCTCATCCTTAAACAATACCACTGGTTATTCATAATGCCCGTCGCCATTTTCAGGGCTTTCTGACCATGGAAGCACCAGAGTATGGACCATGCCCTTCCTTGATTCCCCAGCTGAGGAGAAGTGAGAAGATAAGACACAGACACAGACGGAAGTGGGAAGAAGGGCCTCGTATGCTCTCCCGCCAGGTCTCCGGCTGAGGAGCAGGGACCTCAGTGGGGAAGGTCAGAGTTGCTGAGGACAGGCTGTGGAAGACTGTGGAGACCAAAAGGCCTTGGGGAGCAGGAAGCCTCCCTCAGTGTCTTCCTTTGGGATGCAGGGCAAAGTTATGCCAATTCAGAGAAAAAACGGTTTTGAAGTGGCAAGAAAATGTCCCCATTTGTCTCCATCTCTGCTGCATGTTGTTTTTACTTGGCTTAGAGAACTAAGATAGCTTGGTCACCAAATTTTTAGAAAGAAAAAGACAAATTCAGAGATCAAAAAGTGAAGGTAAAAAGGCCAGGGATTTTGAAAAACAACAAGCAAAAGTTTGACAAAACCAACACCGCAACTTCAAGTGTAACACTGAAGCATGCTGTACCTGACCCAGGCAAAGACACACACACAGATCAATCAATGGAGAAGCCAGAAGCCAGAAGCCAGAATCAATCCTACTAGGGTAACTATGTGCTGCTCTTTCATTAGAGGAGTTAGAGGCCACAGTCAGAAAAGCCCACAAACACTTCCTAGGAGCAACTTGAGATGATAGAAAGAAAGAAAATGATGCTGAAAACCCCCAGGACATGTCATAAACACTTAAAAGTTATACCTAATTTGTCAGAAAGGGCTGTTGGAGTCAATTCCAGAGGTCCCTGCCATCTCTCCCACAGGGTTGCCCCCACACTGCAGCTCGTGTTCAGGCTGAGAGGCAGAATTGCTACTGACCTGGTTCCATCCTGGGCACTGCAGTTGACGTCAGCGCCGTATTCGAGAAGGTGCCGCACGATGTTGAGCCAGCCCCTCGCACAAGCCTCGTGCAGGGCACAGTAACCTGCGTTGTCGCGATGATTCACGTCACAAATCTTGTTCTCCAAGCAGTATAGGACGACTTCCTACAGAGAGGTGACGAGGAACTGCTGTCAGATCACAGGCAAATACACCCCACAAGGGTGACCTTGCCATAGCCTGCCTGGTAGCATCTGGGCAAGCGGAGGGTGTCTGGGCTGGGTGCGGGGAGAGGTTAACCTAGACTGTGTTTGGAACCTGGCTCTGCCACTGCCCAGCTGCCTGGCTCTGGGTCAGAAACAAACTTCTCCAAGCTTCCAGTTCCTCCTCTGAAAAACAGGAGAACCAGAGCCTGTGTGTAGGGGTGTTGAGAGGATGTGATTAGATAATCCTACAAAAGCCCTTAGCCCAGTGCCCGGCATCGTGTGTACAGAGGGATCCTGGCTGCTAATATCTTAAATGACACCGCATTAAGTCATACAAGGGCATTCTAAAGCAGTTAATTCACTGGGTGATGGGGATGACAACATCAGTTCAAAAACAAGTGAGGCCGACTGGCTCAGACTGAAGAGCTTCAATGGGCTCTAGAAACCTCAACTTAGCGAGGGGCACCCAGACAACAGTCCTTTTAGAAAGACAAGGAATTTGACCCTGCGCCAAGATGCTTCCATTTTATGCTAAGTAAAGTTAAAGAAGTCTTGATAAAGGTCTAAGTAGTTAACAAGTAGTCCCCATCCCGTTTTTGCCGCACTAGCCACTCCACTCCAGATTGAATCCATAGCATATTTTCATATTGACTGAAGTTAATGACTGGAATCTGACACGTCACATACTGCAACCTACACAATGCAAAACTTAAAGAAAACAAGTCTACCTTGCCCTCCCCTTTCAGAATGTGTTCTGTTTCAACAGTTTGCATTAGGATCACTGTTATTCATTTTACCTTCTTCGAGTGTTAAAATATTAACATGAGCCTTGTCTCCCAGTAAGCAGAGCTGAAACTTACTCAATGTTTTTCTTTTTTTTTTTTTTTCTCTCTCTTTTTTTTTATCTTGACTCAGAAAGTCTTCAAAAACAGTAGAGTACTTGCCGTCAGAAACCATGGTCTATAACGTTTTCCTACAAGTCAGGCCCAGCAGAGAGCAGGAGTGGGCCAACACTTGGTCTACTTGTTAAGGGGGAGGAGCTCAATGGGGTTAGAGTGGGCTGCCCTGTGTGACAGTTCATAACAACTCATGTGATACAACCTAAAACCATTCTAGCCCGCTCATCAACCTGAGGTGGCTTCTGAGAAGCCATATGCCTTTCTGGGACATGTCAATCAAAGTGCTCATTCACTTGAGTGCTAACTAGAATGTTCCATATGTGTATCCTGTGCACCTAATGCTCCATTCTGATAAGCCTCCTGTTGCTTCAGGCTATGGAAGCAGCTCCTTTCCAAAACAAGGGGTAAAAGAGAGAAAGCATGCCCACAAATGCATTTCTTCGTTGAGATCCTAACCTGCCACAAAGCCCACAATCCTCTGGGCTCCCAGGCCACCTGCCCTGAGAGCTGGTATCCAGGATACCGCATGAAGCTGCTGCTCTTATAGCAGGCCCTTGCTAGCCAGACTCGAGTGGACGGCTGCAAGCTAATGAGTTGTGTGCCCCAGCCAGGGAGAGGCCCTGTCATGTGACTCCAGAATCAGGTCTGAGTGCCACCGACTGCTGTGCACAGATCAATTTACCCAGATCCCAGAGGTCTGCCTGCTGTCCTGTCAACCCAGAGTTTATTTGTTCTGACAATCACGGCCTTCACCTGGAAACCTCATGTCTACTAGGGCTGGTTTGAGATTGAGTCAGTTCTCTTCCCAGCGGCCAGGCCAGACCTTGGTCATGGGCTATCCTAACTCAACAGTGTTGATACCATCATGTGCACAAGACTTCTCAGGTCCCCAAATGAGAATGCCTCTGGTATCCCACAGCAATCTAGGAGATACGAGGAAGGGAAGCTGGGACTGCTCTCATTCCACACTTAGGAAACTGAGGCCCAGAGAGGTAAAACCTCAACTTCAAACTCAGGAGAAGTACTAGACCACCAACTCATAGTTCTTGGCACCTGGTCCCTGGGGAAGATTTGAAAGGTCCAAATAAGGGCCCCAGCTTGAGGGCTGCAGTCCAGCATCCTTAAAACCTTCACTGTTGGGATCAAGTAGACTAAATCCACCCTCCTACCTGGGAGAGGGCAGCTTCTAGATAGCAGGCAAGTACTGTCAACAACAGTTAGAGGATGGCTAAGAGGCCAAGACAATTCTGTCGACCTAATCCACTTACTGGTTTAATTTTCTACACTAAAAATGGGAGTATTTGACAGGCAGCCCATCCATTCCCAAACAAAATCACACTTTTTTTTTTGAACATTTCTGTTAAGCGACTATTAACCGCAAAATGTAACCATAAAGGCCATAAACCCGACATTGTTAATTAATTAAACGCCTCATTAACTGTTTTAAAAACATGATTTATTCAATTCATAGAACATTTAACCATCACCACGAAACGCATAAGCATGTGGTTGCACATTCTCATTTTAAACCAAGAACCAGCAGCCTTTTCTCCAGGAAAGCTCTGGGCCTCTCTGGCCATGCCAGGGTTCCAGGAACCATATGAACAGACAGACACACAGCTAACTGCCCTTCACTGCACAAGGCCTTGGCTACCAAGCGGTAAGCGATAATGGTAAAGACCAGCTTCAGGAAAACCCAAATACTAACGTGCTGGGCTTGCCAACTGTGCCTCAACTCAACTAGGTGAAACCTTGTCCTTCCAATGTAGTAGGATTAACCCTCCACATCTGGCCTCGCCGTCATCCGAACCCTTTAGGTGTCCGGTTCCAAAGGGGACAACAGTGGTGGAAACAAGGGTGGATGACAACAAGGGCATACATGTGCTTACTTACTCACACATCTGTGTTGAAACCACATGAACGTGTTCACTACAGATGAGTAAGCACAAGGAAGCCTATGTTTACCTTGCTCACCAGATCCTTCATCCCTGTCAGGGAGGACACTTATAAAGATGTTCCGATTTCTTAGGATGATGTTGTGAGGTTGGCAGAGGAATCTCTGATGTGGTGAAGCCCGTGTGAAATTACCTACTACAGATTAGTACAATAAAGGAGTTCTGGTGGCACTGTAGGGTAAGCACTGGACTGCTAACTGCTAGGTTGGCAGTTCAAACCCACCAGTCTTTCTTCAGGAGAGAAATCAGGCTTTCTTCTCCCTTAAAGATTTACAACATTTGGAAACCCTATGCAGGGTCACTATGAGTCACCGTTCACTCGACAGCAGTGAGTTTGGCTCTTTTTGGTTTAGGAAGTAAGGCAAGCACAGGTTAAGTCTGTGCTTATCTTGCTTATTAGGCAATCTGGATGAAAATAAATGATGCCATGCATCAAGGCCCGGATTGGAGTTACCGGTCCTGTGAGCCCTGTGTTGTGGAAACCAGCAAGTCTGTGCTCCCTCCACACCCAGGCGTGCTAAACGGCCCAGCCTGAGCTCTGCATCCCATTTGCCTTCATGGGACGGGAACGCGTGTGCAGCATCTACCCATGCTCCGCAGTGCTGTGCTGTGTAGTGCTACTGCTGATCTCCGCTCACAGGGAACCACCGGCTGCCACTTGGATTTCATTTGCAAGTAACTGAGCTCGCTGTACCAAACTCATTCCAGAGAGCTCTCTCTAAGATAAGAGGCATGTTGATACAAACCACAACCAAAAATACCCTGAGCTAAGAAAATGCTGGGGCTTCAAAGGGTGTTAGCCTACTGCCAACTTCCCACCCACGCAATCATTCCTCAGGGACCAACTCTGGGCTGGGGGGTGGGCAAGCCACACCAGGAAGGGCTCAAGGCATAATGGACAGTAGGCAGAGCTGGTCAAGGTGCGAGGTGTAGAAGCGCAGGTTCCGGCCCAGCTAGGGCATCCCGCCACCTCTAGGTCTCCTCCTAACCAAGCTACAGTTTATTTCCACCATTCAACTCCCAAAGGGCTGATGCCAGCATTTAAAAAATCGTCTTTACCCTGTGGACTATTGCATCACAATTTCAAGTGACAAGTGTGTGGTTGGGGAGCTGGGCTGGGGCAGCAGAGGGTTTGAACTGCACTATAAAGGGGACAATTCCCACATGAGTCAGTCTTCCAGAGAAGCTGGGGCTTTGGGCTAAACTTTAGAGCCAGACCGCAGGGGCTGACTCTGGAAGCTCCCACTTACTCCCCATGCAGCAGAGTGGATGATGTCATTTAACCCCTCTGGGGCTGCTTCCTCCTCGGAACCTGGGGATATCACTAGTGTCTAACACAGAAGGTTCTTAAAAGGGTTAAATGAGTTACTGTGGCCCAAATACGAAGGGGCTTCAAAGTTCATTATCATTTCTTAGTTAATTCCATTTATTCACAAACTTTGGAAGGTCTAAGTCACACAGTGGGGTTCAGTGCTCGGCTGCTGACAGGCTGCTAACAGAAAGGTTGGAACCCTCCCAGCCACGAAGCAGAAGAAAGGTATGGCAGTCTGCTTCCATGAGTATTATAGCCTTGGAAACCCCTTAGGGCGGTTCTACTCTACCCTCTAGGGTCATTACAAGAGGATCGACTTGGTGGCAATAGAATGTCGTTTGCTTTTAGCTATCATTCTCATCAGCCATGTTGGGTGGGGGCCCAGCAAGGGAGGCAGAAGGACAGTGAATCCCTCCCTTTCCCTTCAAAACTCAGCTTTCCTCAGAGAGCGAATGTTCAGGTCTGGCCCTTCCCACAAGAGACCGCTCCACCCAAACCGCACAGGCAGTCCCAAATCCCAGCAAATCATCTCTCTGCCCCTCGCTAATCAGAATCCAAAAGGGCTCATTAAAATTCCCCCAGTCGCCAAGCCCTGGGTTATAGCAGATTCGGTATCTGAGATAAGCAAGCGAGACTGGAGGATGCCGAAGAAAGCTACCTGCCTGAACATGAACATCAGAGAGGCCTTTCTTTTCACACTACGATTGAATGTATCACCAAAGAGACAGCGGTGAGGTGGGCTGACACAAACATCTTGCTGGAAAGCCTGCGCTAGCTCCTCATGGGGGCAGGGGGACTCCACTCCAGTACCCAAGACCCCCACCCCCCACAGCTGGGGGCTTCTTACTCCACAGTAGCCACAAGGAGACTCACCTCATAACCAAGCCGGGCAGCACGTTGTAGAAGAGTCTCACCAGCGTTCTTATTGACGATCAGTCTCCGGGCTTCAGGTGGCATTGGGCGCGACTGGGTTGTCTCTTGAGGGGAAGTTACGTGTGACAGCTGCGATGACTGGGAAGCTGGGAGAAATTGCTGCAAGCGGTCGAACGGTTTCTGCTCCTGCTTGGCTGGTGACAGATCATATTCCGAAGCAGGCTCTGGTCGCTTTCGGAATCTACGGACGGTCACCTGTTAGAAAACCAGAAAGAACACATAGTTAAGGGTGTGTCTTCTCGCTCCCTCCTGGTCCCTACCTCCTTCCCAGGTTACAAACCCCAAGGGATGAAAGTTCCACACTCCCTTTTATTTTTTTTTTTGGGGGGGGGGAGTGTCAAAGAGGAGGGACTTCAACTCCTAGTTTTAAACTCCACCCCATTCCCACCCCTAAGAGACATGCACCTCTTGGGCAGGACAATGATGTTTTGGGGAGGAGCCTGGGGAAGATGCTTTTGAGCAGCAGGCAGGCAGGCAGGCAGGCAGGCAGGCAGGATGTGCTTGCACAGGCCCAGGAGAGGGGGTGGGCATCAAGAGGTACCTTGCCATCAGCATTCTCCACGTAGTAGTCTCCGGTCAAGGGCAACCCCCGCCTGGGTTCCTGAGGTATCAAGTGCTTGGTTTTGCACAGTCTCTTCCCGGATGGCTTCTCGCTGGTGTCGGTGTATTTCTGCAGCAGGGAGGCGGCCTGGCAGTCCTCGTCTTCGTCTGTGCACAGCACATCTGTCTTCTGGCTTTCTTTAATTTTCTGCTGTTTGGCAGGCGGCCTCGATGCTGGCATACAGCTTGGCTGGGTCTGCTTTTTGCCGTTTGCATTGGTGGCTGGAAGACTCTTCATGGGCGGAGAGCCGGAGAACCTAGGCAAGCCTAAATACGGAGGGGGGCAGGGGGGCAGGCGGGCAGCGGGAGGGAAGAAGAAGCAGGCGTTACACACAGTTGTAGTCCTTGCGGAAAGAAAAGCCCATTGTTAACACTGATCACTGAAACTGCTTTGGTTTTAATATACCAATTATGTTTTCAAAGCATTAATATTTTAATTATCCCATATTCAAATGGAAAATAGGTTAGCCCACAAAACACCAAGTGGCAAGTTTCTTCAGAGTGCCTGGGACAAGAGGACAAAAGTCAACTCTTCCTGTTCTCCCACCCTCATCCATTGGGCTGGGTGCAGAGCCTTCCCTGGCTGGGCCAGGCCAGGCGAGTTCTCAGGGCCCAGACAGGAGACAGCCTGAGGCTGCAATGAGTTAACTGGCAAACTCCACAGGCCACCCGCACCCAACTTCTAGCTCCCCCATTCAGTGTCCTCCTCTGTAGATTGAGACAGACAAGGGGATCTTATAAATGGACATCATGGAAGAACTTCCTTACCTGACCTGCAACATTCTATTGCCCTAACTAACTGCCCTCTATGGCCCTTTTCCCAGAATCACCCTCCAAGGAAGTGGGGCAGCCTTGCATACCTTGTTCATTGTCATTGGATTTGAGGGAGTCTTCTGACCAGCTTCTATTGCCTTTGGCCTCTGACCTTTTCCTGCCAGGTTTCTCTTCGGTGATGTTATTCCCCTGGGCAGTGACCTCAGTCTGAACTGCCTGGGTCACTTCCTTCCTGTTTTGTCGGCCAGGTTTGCTCTCTGCTGCTGACACTTGCTGCTCCCAGCGTTCTCTAAGGTGCAGCAAGTGGCGTTGCTTTTTAGGATGGAGCCCTGTTAATTCAATGCACACCTTCAGGTTGGTCAGCTCATTATAATGTGGGTCTTCTAAGTGGTTAGAGGAATTGTTTGTCATTTCCCTCTCAGGCCAGTCATCTAATGGAAAAATAACTAGAAATTAATCAAAAAGCCCCCTTGGGGAACAAACTGTCTTACCCATCACTAACAGGACAGGGGATGGGGAGGGGTATGGTCAACTGTCTCTGCTGAAGCATGTCACCAAGTCTTAGAGACCCTGAACAAGGTTTCCAAGGCTGTAAATCTTTATAGGAGCAGAAAGCCTCATCTTTCTCCCGTGGAGCGGCTGGTAGTTTCAAACTGCTGACCTTGTGGTTCGCAGCCTGATTCGTAACCACTATGCTCTTCAGGCTTACAGGTACCCAAATCCCTGGGGCTCCAGGGAGAGAATCCTAGGACCTGAGCTTACTTAGAAGGTTTGGGAGCAGCGCCCTGTGTCCAGGGTGGGCAGGATGCCTCACACCCACACCTACACGTCCGTCCACCTCTGGCCGCATGCACAGGCCCCGAGCAGACAGCCGAAGCGCACAAAACTCACCTTTTGAGACCCGTCTTCGCTTGGCTTTTAGCAGGGGGTCCTCTGGCACGTCTTCCATGGTGGTCTCAGTTTGGCTGCTGTCACCTGAGACTTTGCGTTTTCTTTCCAGTCGGAGGGTAGGACTGTGGGGCACGTCCACAGCCGCCGGGTCAGGGGGCGGCTCACTCAGAGGCTGCCTCTCCACAAAAAACTTCTCCACAGGAAGATCTTTGTCCTCCTGGGCTTCGAAGGGATCAAGTTTGTTCCCAGTACTATACTCGCCTAGGGGAGGGAAGACAATACATAAATGAAGAGCCAAAAGGTCATCATGAAAAACAAGGATTTGGGGAAGCAGGTGAGCCTCCCACCCCAATAAGGATTGTGAAACTCTTATGCCCAAGGTAATCTGGTATTAGTATTACGTTTTGTGGAGACAAGTGTCCTTATGTATTTGATTTATGAAACCCTCAGAAACACAACTCTCCAAAGAAAGAAGAAATGTGGGTGCTACATCAGACTCACAGTTTTTCTTTTTTTTCTGCCTTCACATAGTTGGGGTCATGAGGGAATCAAGAAAGCAGATGGGGCATCAATCATGTCTTTTAAAAGAAAGTGAGGCTCTTTTCTTACAGCAACTAGTCCAACTAAGCCAAGGCTGAGCTAAAAATCTCTATAGAAACATCTGTTGAAGTCATTACACCTTGAAGCAACTGATGTCATAATGAGACCAAAGATCCTCAAAATGGCAAGTGAAGTAGGGATAACACCAAAATATACTAGGAGAGATGATGAAGTAAGAAAGATGAGTCCTTAAACGGACAGTGAAGGTTTTCCTGAAGGGCTTCAGGCTCAGAGAGGCAGGGGAAGGGGCAAGAAGCTGGGAGGTACAGCCTGAAAAGGCCAAAGGTACAAACAAGTTCAGAGGCAATGTAATCTGTTCCCTGCACCTTCACTCTGTCCTCTTTCTTACACATGTGGAGGGAAAAGCTAAATCAAGGGGTCAACCCCCACTTTCTGTCCAAGGATGCCCCTTCCTCTTCAGAGGACGGCTCTCTAGACCCCCACGCCTCGGGGACATCGTGCCACCCCCAAGGGACATGAGTCAGCTCAGCAGACACGCTACTTCATTCCTTATTTCACACTTCTACAACCAAGAGAAATCCACAAACAAGCTGTTATCCCTTCCCTGCCAGGTGCTACTTTTCACCACTTCCTATGTCTGCTCACTCTTGTACCCTCCACTCAATACTCTCTGCTCATCCTGCTTCCGCTTTTGCTCCAGCCTAAGAGTGAAATCATCAATGGCCTTGATGGTTACATCTCTTTCTAAAGTGCAAGAAGACAATGATGACGATTACATAGTTCATAATCACTGCATCCTACCTAAAATGAACTTGCACATAATGTCACCAGGTGGATGAGCTTGGTATTTTGGTAACGTCGATCTTAGCCCATTTGCAGCTCATGGCACTCCCCCATTGCTGACCCAGGCTCTCCCCTTGGTGGTACACCCACTATTCTGTGCCAGTTATTTCCGGTGATGAGCTTCACCTCAGCCGTGGCTAGCCTGTCCTCTCATCCATGGATGGAGTTCATTCACTTCCTCTTCAAGGGGTTTCTAAGGCAGGCTGGGACCACTGGAGCTGAATCTAATTGGAAGGGAATGGGTTGAGCCTCCCACCCCACAAGACTCTACTGTATGGACAGTGTTCATCTGGGACTCAGCAGGCCAGGCCACCCAGCCCTTGACTCCAGGTCTCAGATAGACACACCTGGCATTAGCAGACCTTTCACCATGACAGAGCTCTCAAAGGCTCAGCAACAGTAGTAGAAAACACACAGAATCCCCCAAACCCTTCAGCCCTGCATAGGAGACTCTACAAACCAAACGAGGGCTGCAGGACTAAGTGGTGGCCAGGGACATGCACAGGCAGGCTTGTGGGTTCTCATCTGGTCTGCTCTGTGACCCTCTTAGCTGCTCTAGTGGTAACAGCGCCACTTTACAAGTCAGCCCCCTTCAGCTGTAAAGTGGGAATATTACTGCAGACCTCCGGGGGGGCGGGGGGCTTTCATAAACACATGGGCTAAGCAGCACCAATAGAAAGACTGGAGGAGCCACCGTAACAGAAGGATACTCCAACTCTCAGATCAGCTGGTACTTACTTGAGCCCCTATATTTGTTTGTAAGATTGCAAAATGTGAGAGTCCTCCTAATTATGTCGCTTGCCTTCCCTGACAGTTCCATGGGAGGGGGAGGGAAAGGGGAAGGAGACACAATGGGAAAATGTCAGGACTATCTGAAGAGTCCGTAAAGATTTACAGCCTCGGAAACCCTGCACAGGGTCGCTATGAGTCGGAACCGACTCCAAGGCACATAATAACAACAACAACAATCTGAAGAGCCACCATGTAGTGCACAACTTTCACCTGAGCTTTAAAAGGCACCCACTCTTTCCCCACTTTGGGTAAACCAGGGTGGGGTTCAGAAGTCACGTTAGCTGGTGATGTTAAAATGGCCTTCCAGAGGTACAATCACAACAGTTGAACCAGTGTGGAGCCCACCCAAAATGAGCTCCCTCCCCTCCCTAATCAGATTGAGACTCTGTTCTCAGATTCAATTTTGCTGTTTTCTCTTTGGACTCCATATCCTATCAACCCGCTGCTTTCCCGCTGATGCCCACTCACAGAAATCCTGTCAAGGCACAGGAGAGCTACCCGAAGGTTGCTGTTGCTATAAATCTTCATGGAAGCAGACTGGCTCATCTTTCTCCCAAGGAGTGGCTGCTGTATTTGAACTGTGGATTTTTTAGTTGGCAGTCAAGTGCTTAATTATTGTGCCACCAGAGTTCCTTAGGTTCCATGTTGTTGCTGTTGTTAAGTGCTGCCAAGTTGCTTCTGACTTATAGCAACCCTGTATAGGGTTTCCAAGAAGCAGCTGGTAGGTTTGAACCACCAACCTTGCAATTAGCAGTCAAGTGCTTATGATACAGCGCCACACCAGGACTGTCTATGTGGAATTGTCTACAGTGCCATCTTTCTCAGGGAGAAGGTTTTCTACTTCACTTTCCCCTTCATTGCGGAGCCCACATTCACCGCCAATCTCCTTCCTAACAGTGAAATTGGTTCATATCTCACCCACCCGATCTTCTGCCCAAAACGCCAGCATCTTTTGCCCACAGAAAACTGCCTGGAGAACTTGAGGTCATTTGTCTCATAGACCCAAGTGAGTAGTGACCACTGGCACCTCCTCTCTCTGCTTCACAGGCCACTGCTCTTTGCTCAACAGGAGCACACCGCCCCCTCCCCCATAAGACGAGTGCTTCCTATCTGTCAGTCTCATGTAGTCTTACAGCTCTTCAGGGTTCCCCTAGCTGGCATCTCCCCCACACCTGCCATGGAGAAGGCACCCCCTCCCTTTCCGCATCACTTCCTGTGCCCCATAAGCCTGCTCTGACTGGAATTGTGCTCCTAGGCTCATGGCCTGGGAGGCTATACCTGCCCTGCAGGGCCTTCCTCTCCTGCCTGGTCATGAAGGACCCCTTCGTTCAGTGGCTGTGGTGCCTCATCCAAGACTATTATCAGGAACCCTCGACTGCTAAATTTGGTGTTCATTGAAATCACACCCGCCCACACACATAGTTTAGCTGCTTTCTTTTCCATGTCTCTGAGAGGATCTTTTCCCAAGCTAGTCCCAGCTCCATCCCCCACACCCCAAGCCATTATGAGAAAAAAACTAAAAAGCAGTGAGTTGTTTCCACTACAGCCTCTCAGGGCAAAGACTGATTCCCTTATGGGAAGCCAAGACAAGACCACTTGCTGGCATGACTTAAGCAGGTCAGTAGTAAAAGTGAAGACCACCCACCCTGCCTGCCTGCCCGCCCGCCCGCACAAGATCCACAGGGCCACCAAGTACAAGGGAAGACTCCGTGTTTATCTACATCTCAACTTGGGCTTCCACACATGAGGCCATTTCAACCACTAAGCAACCACAGGATTATTGGTGAGGGCATACGTCAAAGGGGACACACACGCCTCCTTAACCATCCATCAGGTTCCACTATTGTTGCTCACAACCTAGGCAGATGTGAACGTGGCTGTGTTGGGTCGTGGTTGAACACGTGTTCCCTGCAGCGAAAGTCATGTGACTTGCGGCACATGCATCCCATAATTGATCATGGTTGTGCCATAGCAGTACCTCACAGAAACATCACCATGGCAACATTTATAAGTCGCCATGGCAACAAAGCAATTTCACCACTGGGTAACCATGCCCAGTGAGTCCCAAACAAGATGGAAGACGATTAAGGTGTTTGAGGGCTGCCCATGATTTAAACTCTCAACTCTGCAGGTAACTATCACCTCCAGCAGAGGCTGACCTTGTTAAAACTTATACTCTTCTCTGGGTGAGACATCAGGAACCTCTCCACTCTAATTTACAAAACATGCAGGTGGCTCTACCAGAAGTTTCCTGAACTAAGTCATAAGAAGCCCTTGCACGGTTCCTCACTAAACAAAAAGTCCCATCTGCACTCCCCATACAAGATGAGGCCTGCCTGTGGGTCTCATCCACTTCCCTCCACTTTTTGACACTGAGTAGGGACTATCCCGCCCCTGCCCCAAGTCAAGTGGCTGGCAAAGGAAAATGGTCACTTCACTCTTGAACAGAAAGGGGCCCAGTACTGCCTTGGTCCAGCTCCACCTTCAGAATGCTACTGATGGGTCTTCCTTTCCTAAATCATTTATTGAGCTTCTAAGATAAAATTTTAATTCGAATGCCCATACTATAATAAAGAGAAAATGAACAATCTGACCACTGAAGTGAACTCCTTTTTCTTAAACAAACCCTTCCCAACAAGACACACTGACTGCCAGGGGATAGCAGCATCCATCCATCTCAGCAGGAGAGAAAGACTTCTGGAAAGTGTCCCTGGTACCCTTTTTGTGACCCCTGCCCTCCTCGAATCTCCATCCCAGCTAACATCTGCTCACAACTGAGTTCTCTAATCACGCAGACATCCGAGAGGCATTGGTGGCCAAAAGGACAAGAAGGTCCAGTTAAATTTGCAGCTGAATGGACCCAGCACCAGGTAGTGGTAATGTTGCTGGGCCAGTTCTGGGGGCTCTGGGGGCTAAAGCTTGGACGGGTTTGGACAGGTAGGGAGGAGAGACACTGGCCACACTGAGTTCTCCACTCTCTAGGTTCAACAAGGAAGACACATACTTCTCAGAGAAGGAGACAGGGGTGATGTGGAACTGCGACCACCACTCAGGTTTGAAGGTAGGTAGCCAACCTGACTCTGGCCATCTTGAAATTCAAAGGCAAAGAAAATTTGAAGCTGACCTTTCACCTGTTCCCCTTCTTCTAGTCTCTCTCATCATCCACGCAAAACCTGTTTTCCCTCCTCTTAGAAGCACCCGTGCCTGTCAACTCAGCCTTGCCCCACTTCTGCCAAGTCTCTGAGAAACCTTTCAAAAGGATGATGTTGGGAAGCAACTCTGATGGGAAAGGCATCAAGAAGGCTGGTTCTTTCTGCTTTAAGGACCCTCTCCTCTCCCCCATACCCAGTTGTCTGCCCTCAATCCTCTACACCAAGAGTCCCTCACACTTGGGTAAGGCTCTCATGGATTAACCATAATACTATCTTTTTAGGGACTAACTTGGAACAAACTTGCCCTGGTGTAACTTGGGGAGAAAGAACCGTGGCTATTTGTTTGTCTGACACCAAAGGAAGAGCTGGAATTGAGGGAGTGTGGGGGTGGGCTGGGGGTGGGGGGCGTGAAGAGCATGATCTCCCAAATCACAGATGCTCTCAAACTCCATCAGGCACTGGGACATAAATAGGCATCAGCAATGGCACTGAGCTCTCCAAAGTACGGCCCTGCACGGCCTGTCTCAGGAAAGTTTTATACACTCTCTCTCCTCAATGTTCACCCAGACACCTTTGCTAATGAAGTTCCAAAGGTCCAGAGCAGGCCTCAGGTCTAAACTGTACACATGTAAGAAATGAGGAGCAAGGGTCTCGCCACTTGCTGTCAACACATTTTAGCAATCTGGTAATTCTCGAAAGCAAACCTGAAGTCGACCGCAGTGGGTGGGTGGCCAGCTGTTGGAAGCGAATGAGGAGTGACTAGAGGAAGAGCTAGGCAGCTTTCTCTCCACATTTCACCTCCCAAAACATAATCTGTCCTCTGTCTGGTGGACACAACACCCTCGTGGAGGCCACGCTCTCTTGGATTCTGTTGCCAACTCAAAATGGCAGCAAACAACAAACCTAACACCGCACAATGGTTATACACTTCCTCAAGCGCCTTCACCACGCTTGACATTTCAGTGAAACCTGTCTTTTCCATATCTGAGAGCTATTACTTGAGGGGGAGATGGGGAAAGGAACTTGAGGTGCCTCTGGCTGGGAAGCATCATTCCCCAGCTACAAAACCAAACCTGTCTGAATGACACTTGACCTCTATCACTGCCAGGTGTCTGCTACATTGTGTACCCTCCTCCAGACAGAGACCATCATTCTTGGAGAACATGACATTCAAAAGGACACCAGGAGCAAAGCAGCCCTCTTCTACCAGCAGACACCAACTGGACACTGGGCCACGGGAAGTGAATCGGGAACACTCAGGCTAACAGCTGGACTGCCCCATTCTCACACCCACGTGGCAACACACACACACACACACACACACACACACACACACACACACACACACACACGGCGGGATGGGTTTTGACTTACATCGTTCACTGTCATTCTGATCAGCTACGGCCTCCTCCAGGGCAACCGACTTTGGCTTTTTGTCCTGATTTCCTTTCATCCTCTCCCAATCAGCGGGGTTGAATTTGCACACCTCGGAGTCTTTGGTTGCTGGGTGGCCACCTTCTCGCTCTTTCATCTCTAACTCGGAGAAGCGCATCATTGCACGCTAGAAAGAGAACGGAGATGAAAAAAAAAAAAAAACAAAACAAAAAACAACACCGTCTTATCATAAAAGCTACTTCATTGGCCTTACCTTAATGGAAATTATTTTCAAAGAAAAGTTTGCCCAAAACCAACCACAATTTATGAGATACAACTCAGAGAACTTTACAATTTAACAGAGAAAATGTTAAGAGGAGCTATATGTAAGGAGCACACACATTCTTGTCATAAAGTCGTATGTGTAGAGGTAAGTGTGTGGTGTGTATGTATATCCATACATACACCATTGCAAAGAGACAGACATCCTCTTTGGAAAGTAAGTAAAAACAGAAACACAACGCAAAGAAAACAGAACAAAACAAAAACAACAGAAAAGAAACAAAATGCACAATGAATCAAGACGACCATGGCCCACAAACTTCCCTTGGCATATTTGGAAATGAAATTTTAACTCAAAAGGTTTATGTAAGATTCTAGTAATAAAAATTTGAAGAACTGACCTCACAGTAAGCAGCGGGTAGACATAAAATACTGTCCTCTTGTAATCCTTCCATCTATGTAATTAAAATGGGCACTCAATGGATCATTTAGATAATTTCATCCATTTTTATAAGCATAAACCAATTTTTTTTTCTTAACATTTCAAAACAATTTGGCTTTATTCATCTTTTAATTAAAGTAAAATATCTTAGGAAATTCCTATACAACATCTATCATAACTCACTAGCAACTTAAATACAGACTACCCCTTTAAGCGAGCTTTTCATTCCTTTCCTTGTTTTTCTCTCTCTTTTTTGGTGAAAAATTTGCACGAATCCCACAGACATGCGTCTGCTACACATCTCCACCAAGTAAGTTATCACGTAAGGCATTCTAAGCATATTTGCTATCTTACAGCAAAGGCAGAGAAATCAAAGCAATTGGTAGGTAATCGTCATGCAGTTTTTAAGATATCCTTCATAATCATTAACAATACAGCTTTCGAGTGGAGTTCTTTTAAAAGCTACAGAATAACTTAACGTATCCACAGACACACTCACATCCCTTTTACTGGATACATTTCATACATTCACAAATTACCATAGGCTGAACTACCCACATCTGACTGGGGCCCTGCCCTACCACACTCCCCCAATCCTCTTTACACATTAAAAAAAAAACTGACAGTTGGTGAAGGGTCTGCGGTTGGGGTTGTGGGGGAGCTCACCTGCAACGCCCGCTGTTCTCGACTGAGCTGACTGGAATCCGCATACAGTTCAGTAGTGACACACTTGAATCGGTCACCAACATAACCAGCGGAGTTTGCGATTCTTTTCGCCAGTTTGGATGGCTTTGGTTTCAGAACTTTGCCATCATTAGATTCAGCATCATCAGATCCATCTTTGGTATAGGTGGGGGTGCCATCCACACTCGATGGGGGGCCACTGCCTACACAAAATGGTTTGGGCTCCTCCTGGGTTTTACCGAACGTGATGACTGGGCCCTCGCCCCCCAGAGGAGGCTCAAGGAATGAAGTTGAGACAGACATGCCCACGTTCTCTTTGTTGGTACCCGCTGGAACATTCTCCTTGCTTAAACTGAAGATCGACTGGCTTGGGGCCTGTTTGAAAGCATATGCTTCGTGGAAGTCACTGATGTGGCCCAGCTCCTCTCGCAGGGCGATGAACTCCCGGTGCTGCTGCAGGCCCGGGTCAGCTGGAGGCTTAGTGGGCTCCGCGCTCTGGCCAACGCTCTCTGCTGCAAAGCCAGGTTTGGACACATTTGTATCGGTTTTCACATCTTGTTCTTCTCGGAGAAGGTCTACATAGACAAGCTTGTCGCTCTTGACAATGGTTTTCCCTTGATTCCAGCTAGGGTTCGGCTTCAGGTTCTTGTCAGTGGGGACTTCTGGGTGTAACTTGGCATTGTTGGCTTCCATCATCTCAGAAAACCGGGTCCGGAGAGTTGTGTCCTCGTAGCGGGCTCTCTCATGAGACCGCGACCTCCTCTCTGGTTTCTCCTCTTTAGCTATATCTATGGGTGTGTGTGGTATCAGCATGGGATGCACCATACCCAGCCCCAGTGCATCTTGGTAGGTCATGAACTCTGGCCGGCCTGTGGGCAGTCCATAGGGCAGTCCAGGCTTTGGGGCAAGGTGCCCAGGAAAGAGACTGCCATTCGGTAGCAAAACTGGGTGAGGGTAGACAGGTCCTTTGCCATGTAAGGAGAGGGGACTGATAGCAATGCCCTCAGGTGCTGGGTAAGGGAGGTAACTCCTGGGGTAGGGGATTGGTGGGGACCTGAATGCCTCATTTGGAGATAAAAATATTGAGCTTGGCGGGACGCCATTCTCATTTGCTTTGAAACTTGGTTCCGGGTTGCTAGCTTTGGCACCCTTGCTGCTCGTGCTGCTGTGCTTGGCAGGTGTGGTCGGGGGCTGACCCACATGCTGAATGACGGAGGGTGTGCTGTCCACCGAGTTCCGGCTGGTCTTGGTGCCATCTGCATTGGCATTTGGGGCTGGTGATGCAGAGGCTGGACGGCCTGCGCTGGACACCGACCCTGAAACGTTACTGACCACGGCGTCTGTGCCGCCCATGCGGGGGCAGGAAGAGCTCCTCTGCTGTGGTATTGCCCAGTCCAGCGCTTTGTTTTTCAGCGGCATGCTTTTGCTATTGTTCTCTTCATTCGGACTTGGCCCGGGCACCACCCAGGATGAGGGAGCTGTGCTAATGATTTCAGATCTATAGATAGCACAGCCATTTCCTGGCGGAGATAATGTTTCTTTCGGAAGCTCACTTCCAGAGAGCACTAAGCCACTTCCAGCTCTGCTGTGAACGAGGACCGTGGGAGCCATCTTTTTCATGTGGTCAGCTTTGGGAGCATCTACGTCCACCACTTTAGAAGACAAGTCTAGTGGCTTGTCGGTGACGTCTTTGGTAACCGTCTGCTTCTCCAAGAGGGGAGGGGAGCCACCATCTTTTCTGTCTTGAACCGCTGTTTTCCGGCCATGCCCAGGAACTGGCTGGGCACCTTCACCCCCTTCCGGAGCCTTGGGATACTTGCCATTGGATAGCCTGGCCGAGGGGAACTCACTGCTGACCGTCATATATGGCTTGGACAGGGTAACTGAAGGAGAGGTGGAGATCCTGGCATAGTGCTTATGGAACTCCGAGTAGGTGTCGGTAGCAGGCTGTGTGGGCAGGTGGACACGGGGCGAGGGCCGAGGCGAAGGGGGCAGCAGGAGAGCTGTGTCCCCTGGCAAGCCACTAGCGACCGCCTTGGCAGAGGGCACCCGGGGCTGTTTACTGTTCTGGATGTGGGGGTAAGCATGTGACTCCACAGGGTTCCCAGGGCTGACCCCCATCTTCCATGGTAGGCTTTTGTCTGCACAGTGGACAAGAGGGGGGATGGCGGGAGAGGCCGATGGCGTGGAGAGCCTCATGGGTGATGCCAAGGAGGATGGGATATGGGGGCTGACGTAGTGAGGCGGCGGCAGGTAGAGAAAGCGCTCCCCGTTGGTACAGACCGGAGAGTAGAGCGGCTGGGCTAAGCTGTAGGACTGTTGAGGTAGGAATGCCTTGTACATGTTCAGGGAATACTTATTTGGCGAGTCCAGGAAAGGGTAAATGGCTGGTGTGGCCCCCTCCATGTAAGGATTGACCCAGGGCAGCCGCAGGTAACTAGCACCATTGATGTTGAGTGGGCTTTGTTTGTCGCTTGCGGGCCTGTCCAAGCCCAGCGTTTCTGCCGTGGGCACAGCACTTTTTTGTATTCCGGGTGGCGTTTTGTATATCGCACTGAAGCCGTTCGGGGCTTTTCCAGACACAGTGGACGCCTCCACTGTCTCAGGGGTATTCGGTTTGAACTGCATCTCTGGATTTCTTTCAGAAGAAAACCCCAGACCGCCTAGAGTGCTGGTAGCGGTCTCCCGACCTTTCTCTGAGCCCAGTCCACACAAGCTAGAGTAGACGATGTTTCCTGGGACACGGAGCCCTTCTCGGATCAGGCCAGTGCGGTCCATGCTCAGCGCTGCCAAGCCATCGATCCGATGGGCTGTAGTGGCATCCACCTTTATAAAGAAGAACAGCAGGAGGGTTACTTAGGACACTCTTTCAAAGTAGCAGTGTCCACCCGTAGACAGACATCCCTAAGAGAAGCCACTCCAGTTCAATTAACATTAGCCTTCAGCAGAAAGGGTTAAGTAATGCTCCTAACAAAGGGTTAAAGCAAGGACTCAGAGGACCTGCTTCTCTCCTTGGTCCAAACCTGTTTTCTAGGGTGGTTTGCTGCCCACTTGCTTCTCGCCTCTGCTCCACTAGTATTCTGAGGGCACTGGGACTGCTGATCCCTTCAGACTCTGGGCCCATACATACATCAATGCAGCCATCTACTAATGCTGGAAATTTCACGAAGACACCAATTCCAACCCTTGCAACACTAACTTGACGGGGTGTGGGGTGCACGCCTGCTAGGGTGAGGAGTCTTTGCCTTTCCTGGACAGAGGAAGGCAGCATTTAACATAAACAGGGACCAGTCTTCAATGGGACAATAGGAACGAACTTTAGCTGTCTCATTTCTAAATCAATAAAGAGGCCACAGGTCAAGCTGTGGTTGCGTCCTCTTTTGACTTCCCCTCCCTGGAGTCTGAAGAGACAGGCCTGTTGTTTCATGTTTTACTGGAAAAGTAAACCCTACGGGTCTATCTGGAAGCTGGAAACCTATCCAGCTGAGGGCATCAATGTGGCATGAGCCTACAAAGGCCACGTAACACACAGCTCGCCAATAAGTAGACACGCAGACAGGTGAGGAGGAATATGACCCCTGGAGCACACCACTAAGAAAAGCCTGAGACCAACTGACAGGAGAATCTCCCTCAGCGTCTTTCTAGTCAGTCCTGCCCTAACCCAGGGACTGTCCTTTAATGGTATGCTAAAGAATGCACCATTGATTACAGATCACTGACTCAGATACCGCGTCAACATGAAGCCATTAATCTCTTACCACAGTGTGGTTCAAGGGATTTTCTTCCCTCAATTCCAGTCTGGCTTTGGAAGCGTCCCCATCATTTACAGGAATTTTCCTGTTTAAAAGGATACACCAACTTCATGAAAACATTCTTCACACAGTCCATCTTTCAAGAGATCTCTCCCCCCCCTAACAAATTCCTTCCCGGTTGTCCACACTGAAAAGGTCCCCCCAATGGTGATTCAACTTGTCAAGCAGGGCAAGGCTTGGGTGAACCAGACATTGAGCCCGACCACTTCTGCTGAGCAACCTGTTTCTCCACAGAGGCCAACAGGTGAATAAGTAGGCCAATCTGAGTTCGGCTGTCCTCGCCGACTCTTCTCCATTTTACCAAAGGGTTAGACATTTTAAGTAGTAAAATGGCCAAAAACCAAAGATACACTGGAAGGCTGGCGTTGGCCACAACCATAAGGGCAGGCTTTCTCCCCACTAAAGTCATAGACCATGTCCTACAAAACTGTTTTCCATGGTGACAATGAAGCTGTATTCCACTGCGATTATCAAAACTATGCGAGTGGGGGTACACTAGTATCATATGCATGTCAGCTGGCCCTGGTTGAAGAGGGTGCTGTACATCTGTGCCAGGCTGGGGCAGACTGCCCTGGGATTTGTTATCGAAGACGACATCGATAAAGAAAGTTGTCTGGTGCCAACTACCAAATCCCAAAGATAAAATCGCTGACATGCAGGGCGGGAAGTTTCATCATGACCCCAAAGAGCGGCTTCAATCATCTACTGATGAACTACCCCACACTACAAATTCACAGATCAGGAAGTCTAACAGAGCTGTCGGGTGACTCAAATCTGGAAGACAACAAGAAACCCTGGGCTTAAAGAAAGCAAAGGGTGATGAGCAACCCCCATTTATTACTGAGCAAACTATTTGTTTTAAAAGCACATCGAATGCCGATCCACCTGGGCCCATGCTTCTGACATTTAGAGTTAAAGCAGCATATAGGCTGGGATTAATTCTCCTTCATAAATATGAAATAATAAATTAAGGACGAAAGTGCATTGAAAGGCCGCTTTAGGGGCTAATCTTTTAAAGGGCGGCAATGCTTCGCTGAGCCGGGTTGCCTGTTAAAACTGTAAATCAAGGGCCGCCAGCTAGGTGGGAAATCGTTCTCGCCCACCCCTTTTGGACTGGCTATAGCTGGGAGAAGGTGAAGCGAGCTTCAACACTTGAGTGGGTCAGGAGCACAGAGAGAAGAAACTGGCTTCAGCTCCGGGGGCCTAAACCACACAGGCACATTCACCTGTCTTCGTTGATCCCACACATGCGAACTCTCTCGCTGTTCATCCAGCTGTGAACGTTCCCATACAGGGGGGTTGCAGAAAGCATGTCGTCTTCGTGGATAGCAGCTTCTCTTCAAGCGTCTAGTCTGTTTTGTTTAAAAAAAAAAAAAAAAAAAAAGTCCAAGGAGGTTGAGTAAACAGAAACAAAACAACCCAATTCATAGAAACCCTATAGGACAGAGTCAACTGCCTACACAGGCTTTCTAAGGATGCAATCTTTGTAGATGCAAACTGCTACTTCTTTCTCTTCTCTCAGAGTAGTTGGTGAGTTCTCAGCTGAGCACTTAAAGCATTGTGCCACCAGGGATCAACCCTGAAAATGTTGGGTGCCAGATCCCAGGGATTCAGTTCTTTAGGGGCTGAAAGGATAAGGGATTGGACAGAGAAGGCCCTGACAGTCAGGTGCGGCCACTGGGTCTGGCGGCCAAGCCCATGATGCCATTTCCAGCGTTGTGGTGGGTATTACTTCCCACGATTGAGGGTTAAAAAATAATAATAAAAAGAGTTGGTGGGCTGGTGAGCGGCCCCACCAGAGTCCAAGATTAGATTAAGCACCTAACCCGGGTGGTTTTGCCTGGGTGGTTTTGCCTGGGAGCTGCAGAGGGAGGCGGCTGAGTAATTCAATGACGCCCGCTCACAGGGGACAAGAAATCATTAGCGCACGCACAAGTCTTAGCAGCCCAGGCTGATGGGCTCCAAGCTGCTGGCACTCAAGAGCGGCCAAAACCCACCCATTTCCACCTCTTGGGAGGGGAAAGCAACCACAGGCAAAGGGAACAAGAGACAACCTTCTCCCCCCCTTCCGTACCTTCTCTGCCCACCGCCCCCACCCACATCACATTCTAGTTTGCTGCATGAGTGAAGGGTCAGGACAAGCTGCATTTTATTAACAGGATTATCACGGCGCGTGATTTATTCTCGTGCAGGATTTTAATTGCTCTTTGGAGGTTGAGCCGTTTCTTTTGACTGCGCTTCAGCCCATATCCTGCTGTTAAATGCTGGGTTAATAAGTAGGGGAGCCTTTAAAGCCTGGGACCGATGGCCCTCAGCAATTCCCTGCTCACAAAACACATCTCAGTCCCCCTTGTCCGGCCCTGGCCCCAGCTTCTGACGTGGGACCCAAGCCTTGGTGTGAAATAATTGGTGCGCACATCATCAGGGGAACTTTTCTTTCTCCTCCCTCACACACCCACCCACACAGTTTCCGAAACCCCAAATGTTCCCTAAGTCGACACATTTCCTTTGTTAGCAGGAAAAATATGCAAATGCTTGCTTTTACACTTTAGCACGGAGCCGACTGCCAGGAGCAGACTGTCAGGTCAGATGGAGGTACCAGGTCCAGGAACTCATGAGAGAGAGAGAAACTGAGGGCGGGAAGAGTTGAACCCCAAAGCCAGGTGATCCAGCTACATTTCTTTGTCCTGATGAGATCTTTTGTCCACCACCACCATTTCTGTCCCTGCCCCGCCCCCACCCCAACAACACCCTGGCACATCCCCACACTAGAGTTCAACAATGATGCTGGAGATGGAGAGGGCCCTCAAAGTGGCCAAAATCTGTAGACAGGGCTAACAGTGTGGGGTGAGGTTTTCAAGGAGACACCTCCCTAGAAGGGTGTCTTTCTTCAGACCAGGGCATTTCCAAAGGACTAACTACCTCGTCCCAAAAAGACTGACTTGGATGTTGAAGGGTTTGTGGGGATCATGGGCTTTTCTTTCATCTGTCAAACGAACAAATAAAGTTGGGGGAGGGCCATCACTAGTGCTGGACAGACCCAACCCAAAAGGACGGTCAAAGGCTGTGTCCTCCCCAAACCCTGTGGACCCTTCTAACAAAAGGAAGACATTCTGAGGGCTCTAATATAAGTGGGGTACCATTCCTTAATGTCTGAGTGTATTTTTGCCATTGGCTGCACCACACTGTTCCCTTGCTGGTTGCCGTGATGAAAAGCTGAAATTACTTTAGAAGCAAAAGGGTCACTCAATCAAACCCCCACGAAAAGGATGAGGGAAGAAGAAAGCATATGTCGAAGAAACCTCAATCTTCTGCTTTCCAAGGCTTAAAACTTGGCCTCTTTATACAGGTCACCTCTCCTTGAATAGTCAGTCACCTTGCTAAAAAGGACCGCCCAGCTCTACTGAGGACAACAAAGGGGGCAACTTCAACCATCCGCCCGAGGCCCCCACTGAGCCAACTAGCCCCCTTCCTCCCCCCAAAAGGCCAGCACCCCCTTCCTTTGTAAAACACTTCTCTTCAGCCTAGGCAAAGGCAGCCTTGATTTTGCTGGAAGGTTGAATGCAGTTTAGAGACACCCAGGACACTGGGTGGTTACGAGTGTCGTCCTTTCTCCAGGGCTCACCCAGCAGCGCTTTCAATATTAATGCCGCACAGATAAATGACACCAAGCACCAGCCTTCTCACATGCACAGGGTCAGATGGAATGTTGAGTGCCTTTCAGTGTCATCTGTGTGTGGGGAGGGGTGGGGGTGGGTGGGAGGTGTAACAGGGCTGAACATAAAAAAGCAAAAGGGCCAGGGGTCCATTGTTGGACCCTGCTGTGGACTATACACAAACACACACATTTATAATCTTTAGCTGCCCCATGAACTTTTTGTGAACTGTTTAAAAGTGGAGGTCTGTTGAACAAACAGCGGCGCCACTGCCAGCCATAATTTCATTGCAACAAGCTGAAGGCTTTTAACTCTTGAGGTTCCTGCCCAAAGATGGAGCTGAGTGGAAAGAGCCAATGAGCTATGGGCCTGGCCTGGCAGGAGGCCCTGCTGCTCCGGGAGCCAACAGGACCATCCTCAGAGAAGGCCATAAATTGACACCAAGCAGGGAATCCTGCTCCTCTGTTTCTCTGGGATGTAGAACCAATGGGCCAATGGGTACAGCAAGACTGCCCCCTCCCCCTCATACCCCTTTCTCCCTGGCTCTAGATGCTGCTGGTGATGAGCTGGGACTCCTTTCCCTCCAAGGCAGAGGTCTGCAAAGCTGATTTGATTTTACTGCCCCTCAGCTGTGGGACATGGTGAGGAGGAGGAGTGATTTCATGTGATGACAAAGAGAGCACCTCCAAGTGATTTGCTCTGACAGAGAAGAGGCTCACTGGCCCATATTTCTCAGTGCTCCCCTCCCCCCCTCCACACACAGGCTATGCTTCTAGAAGTGCCAAGACGTGTGAAGTCACTTCCCAAGCACTAACCTGTCTATAGTGTGAGCTGCTAAGCTGCACCTTGGCTCTGGGTTTTAACCCTTTTCTCCAGCAGAGGAGAGAAAGGGGCCAATGACAATGGATGGAGATGGAGAGAGAAGTTGGCTAGGGAGAAAAAGGGGCTGAAAGAAGAGGGCAGCTGAGGAGACTGAGGGGGAATGAGTCTGGTTTACCAAACCAAGAGCAGCCTGGGAAGTGTAGTGGCTGCCCCCTGGAACACCCCCGTTGCACAGCACGAATAACCTCCACCCCTCCAGCACAGTGGGGGTCAGAGGATGGCATCTCTGAAAAAGGAGTGTGCTATCTTATATGAAAAGACATGTTGGGGTCCCGTGGACCCCGGGGCAGCACCCACCCCCACCACTTAGCCCATTTCTGACATGAAGACATCTCTCTGGATTGAGGAAAATTTGCTGTAACTGCAATTGACCCTCACAGACAACACATAGCAGGGTGAAAGAAAGCAGCAGCGGCTGATGGAAAGCGCAGGGCGAGTGACTCCAAGAGACAGCACCGGGCCCCTTTCCACTGCCCTTGAGACAGCAGTAGGCTAAGGCTTACACATCCCCCTCTTCAAGCGGCATAAATAAAATGGAGCACATCTCCACCACAACATCTCACAAAGCAAACGATGCCTCCCAGTTGTCCACACAAGCACCCAATGGTGAGCATTCCTAGGGTCTTTGCGCTAACTGCATGGTCAGCAATTTGAACCCACAAGCCACTTCCAGAAAGAAAGCTGAGGCTGTCTGCTCATGTAACGGTTTACAGTCTCCCAAACCCTAGGGGAGCAGCAGTTCTACTGTGTCCTATAGGGTCACTGCGGGGGGGAATCAACTTGATGGTTTAGGCTTGCTCCGAGTAGCTCCGTTTAGGTGTTGACCTGCTAACCACAAGTTTGGCAGTTCAAACCTATCTGGTGATTGTCTGCTTCCCTAAGGATTTACAGTCTCTGAGTCACAATCAACTCCAGGGCAGTTTGGTCAGAGGTTCTCACTCACTAGGCACCCCCTGTCCCCATCAAGCAGTTATCCACTTGGTGGCCAAGGGACTGGAACAGATTTGTGGGTTCAGAAGGTTTAACAGGTGTCAGGGATCCTAGTATGGGCTGAGGACTCTACAGGTAGGAGATTTTGATCACTGAACATCTTAACTAACTCCAGGCTCTCACTCAAAGAGTGTCCTTGGGCAGGTGGGCAAACCTTTCCAACCTTGATGTCCTCATCTATAAACATCTGGCACTGCATTTTCCTGGGAATTAAACTGCACCATGGACTTGCGTTTCGCCTGGCAGTAAATGGTGCCGGCCACATCTAACCCCATTTAAGTTGCACCTGACTCCACTAAACACACTAGTGTACAAGCCACAGAATCTCTGCAGTTTCTTTTGGTGGCAGTACCCTACCCCCCACGCCCCCAGTCTTGGTGTGGCACTGTGGGTTTCAAAGGCGGGTGGTTCAATCTCACCAGCTGCTTCTCAGGAAACCCTATAGGGGGTCGCTATGGGTTGGCATTCACTGGACAGCACTTAACAACAACAACCCTCCCCCCAACCCCATCAAAGGAGATGGCTGAGGCAAGGACACAGGGGGCCAAGTCAGGGAGGGGTGACCTTCAGCAAAGTTGTGTGGAGTTCACCAAAGCCCAAAGTTAACCACACAGCCCTTCCTGGGGCCTCTCCAAGCGACTGAGTCACCAAGGCAGTGCTTGGCTCCTGGTGTCAAGGAAGGGAGGGGTGAAGAAGCTCCTATTTTAGGATGTTGGGGGTGGGGGTGGGAGGAGATGAGAAGAAAAAGCTCTCCCGGATGTGCAGTGTTCAGTGGGTCCTCCCTGGCTGCTTTTTCCTGGTATGTAGAGAAAAGTAGGGGACTCCCAGAGATGTACCCCAGGTCCTGAGTGGGGCCTCATGCTTCAAAGGGGCGTTGCTGGGACGGTTCCTTGCAGCCTCCCCCATGAGCGTAGGGATGGTGGGATTGGGGGCAGTGATCTGGCTGGCCCTGGCGACTCACCAGCAGCTGCCATTGCCTCCGGGGTGTCTCCACCCACGCCCCCAAGTTTTGCTTAATAACAGACTGAAGCAAGGAGCAGAAAGGAAACAAGAAGGTGGTTGGTTGGGAAACTTGTGAGGCCCCAACCCTTCTGAGCACCCCAGACCTTCTTGGCTGCCTCCTGGAAAGCCTGGATCAGAGCAGAAAGCCATGGGGGGAGGGGGGGAGAGCACCAGTCAGGGAGTGAACTTGGCCCTTGGAGGAGGCAGCGGCGGCGGTGGCGGTGGCGGCTGCAAGGGAGAGGGGGAGGGGCCCCCCCCCCCCCAGCCTCAGCCCAGAGCAGAGGAGCACAGATCTGCAACAAAGGGATTTTCTCTCTCCCACCACACACACACACACACACACACTCACTCGGAGCTCCCGCCCTCCTCTAGGATCCTCTGCTGCACCCACGTCGCCCACACCACCATCCGACCTTCCAGGAATTCCAAGAAGAAAGCGACCCCCACCATCCCTGGTTCCACTTCGCCCCTGAGGGGCCCACCCTTCCTGAGTCCCCACCATGGAGTCTTAGGCATAAAGAAACTTTGGATAGGCTCACAGAGAACCGGGGACAACCTGGGACACTTCCTGGGAAATAGGCACTGCTGACACCTCTGTGGGCCCATCGACCTGAGCTCGACCACATAGCAGAGTGGGGCTCCCGTGGATGTTGCGCCCCAAGATAAAGCCTCTAGGAGAGAGTAGCCAAGTCTGGGGAAGGGGACGCAGGTCCTGGAATCCATCTAGAGAGCTTGTCAAAGCGGGGCTACACACCTGGGCCAACTCCTCCCACCCCCACAATAAGGCACGCGCACTCCCAGATTGCAGACCACCTTAGGACATTTCCTTTGCTCACTGAGACATCTCCGGGACACGGTGACTGTTTATTGCTCCTTTCGCTTTATTCCTTGGTTGTGTCACAGAGAAACACGTGTGTAAGGGACTGAGGGCCCATTTGGAAGCTGGTGTCTCTCAATGTAAAGGGCCTAAGCATCAGAAACTTAGGAAACCCCCCCCCCCCACACACACACCTTTCAGTCTGGTCCCTAAAGAGCTAAGCCCCCACTAGGAATCTAGGGGGCAGATCCAGAATACAACCTGGGGGCAGATCCAGAATACAACCTGAGGGCAGATACAGAATAACCACTCCATAGGGCACCTCAGTCTCCAAAGCACAGTGTAGAACTAAAACCACATTTAAAGTGTTCCCTCCTCCCCAAAAGAAAGGAACCGGCTCCACCATAAGGCTAGTAACAACAGCTCCCATTTGCATACCCAGGAAGCACAAAGGAACTTTTTATGCCTAAAAGATGGGGACAGCAGAGTGCAGGGGCCCTATGGTCTGCATACAGGTTCTGGCAGCATGTACCCTACCCCCAGAGTCCCGGGAAGATTGGGGATGCAGGCCAGAGTGCGACAGGGGAACCCACTCTCTTTACAAGGAACAATAGCTGCTCAATCCTGGAACTCAGAAGATCCAAAACAAAGCCATGAAACAACTGTGGTATAGATGGGGGCCCATGAATTTTTGTAGCTGTTCAGAGCTTAATTACTCCTCCTTGATCCGTGGGACTAGACACGACACCGCCAAGGTTAAAATGCCCCAAACAGTGCCGAGCAGATGTGAGCGAGCTGGCAGACGCGCAAATGAGGCCTGCCTCCGAGCACGATAACAAGTGACTAATACATTGCATATCGTTGAAAGAAAATTATTTTTCTCTAATTTGCATTTGCTTGGGGGAAAAAAACCCAACACGAGTTCCTCCTCACAAGCACGAGTATAATCCTGGAAATACAGCCCGGCTGCTTTAAGAGAGCTGGAAGGAGGGAAAGACTGCCAGTGTTTTGGCGTTGCAGGCTTGTTTATCTTTCCGCCTTTCCTCCAAGGCGAAACTCGTTTTGCAAGCAACATTCCTACAGAAAATGGCACACGTCATAAATAGAGACCAATTTATAGAACTGGCACTGAAGTTCATGTATCACTCCAGAAGCATCTCCCAGTTCCCCACTAGGGAACCAAGTAGATGTCAAAGTCCAGATTAAAACTGGGGAGGCTAGACCAGATGGGGAGAGAGAACTCCGGGCTAGATCTGCAAACATCCCCCAGGCCTAGGGGGAAAAGCATATGGAAAGGCAAGGTTCCTGATTGTTTCTTGGAACCCCAGGCCAGGCGTTAGGGCTGCAAAGGCTGCGACCTTGGAGTTTCTGGGGAATAAATGTTGACACCCTGCTTGCCCCAGGACAGCCCAGAGACAGGCCCAATTTCTGGCCATCCTGAGCCCACCTGCTTAAGATTGACCAGAGATCACCATTACCAACTGCTCTCCTGCCCGCCCCCTGGTGCCTCCCTGCAGTGCCTGGTGGGGTACCAGGAAGGCCTGAGACTGTGGGCATCTAGTTTAATAAGTCACTGAGGGGTGGTGCTGTGGGCAGACCCCAGTACCTTTGCATCCTGCAGCTGAAGGCAAAGCCGCTCCTCCTGAGAACAGTGAGGCTTGGGAAGGGAGGCTCAGGGGTTTGGGGGGGGGGGGGATTAAAATGTCAACCTGCACTCCTAACCCTACACACAACCCCTCCCCGCTAGGTCCAGAACCTACAGGCACTAGCATTTCCAATACTGGAATGGGCACTGAGGGCAGCAGAACACAGCGCCCGCCTGTCTCTAACTTGTGTGAATAACAGAGCCATTTCAGAGGGGGAACAACGGCCTTCAGAGGCTCGCAATTTCCAGAAAGCCTTCAGTTAATAACACATTCTTTCCAGTCAGCTTACTTAGGGTACAAGTTATTTTCGCCAGTCTTTAAAACCCTGTCATAAGCAGCTGAGGCCCCAGGTCCACTGATCTGGGCTCAGGCCCTGCAGACAGTGACACTCATGACCCCCGTGGGCCTTCTCCCGCCACCTCTGTCTAACAAGTTCCCTAAACCACAACAGGCAAGGCATTCTGCACCCCTCCCCCTCAGTCCTGGGAATTCATAAAGGTGGGGGTGGGAAGGGGGGGGCCACACGCGCTTTCTCTCATCCAGGACGCTCAGGCCAGAAAGTGACTGCCACCTCTGCAGCTCCTCCGCTGGCCTGCATAGTGCGCGCTTTGTGTAAGTGGCGAGGCGGCGCTGCGCTGCTCGTGCGCCAACAGCTGTCACATTATTTGCACTCCCTGTAAACAGCCTTCACATTCCCCCCTTACCACATAGTTAAAGCCAGACTAACAATCCACAGTTAGAGATCAAACCAACAACAGCAGCATTGTGTCTGCCTTTGCTGCCTTCGCACCAAGCCCAGCAGCTGGCAGGTTTCTCCGGAACAAGGGACCCCCCTCTCCCCCCCCACCCCCTCGTCTCCAGCCAAGGCTAGCCAAGGAAGCCTGCGTTTGTCAGTGCCGATTGTTTGAGCAAAAGAGCACACAGCCATTTCGCATAGATTTCTGTGTGGTGTCGCAGCCCTCCCCTGAGTTGTCTCCTTCTGGTAGCTTGGGGGAAGCACCCCTCCCCCAACCCATTTCCTCAGCTGGGAATAAAGGGTGTTCAGACTCACAGGGTTGGTTTCTAGGCGCCACAGAGTGGAGGCTGGCCTGCCTAGCTCTGGCCAGGCCAGTGTCCAGGACAGGGAGGCCCACCGCTCTCTGTGCCCGGTCACAGAGGCCAGGCGGCCTGCCCTTTCTGCGGCCCCACGGCGGCTTGCCTCTGGTGTTTCTGAAATTGCCCAACTCACTGACTACTTAGGGGTCGCCCCACTGATCAAAATGTCCTCCTTTATGATTTTTGGTTAAGTTGAACATTTCCATAATCGTCATTATTAGCGCAAATTACACGCCTAATCGGTCCTTAAATAGATTTTAATTAAATAATCATACAAGGCTCATTTTATGACTTAAGAAAGGCATTACTTTTCCTTATAAACTTTCCATCAGGATACAATATCACGATACTAGATAAATACTTATTCTTTGAAAATCACCAGGAACTGATGAGCAGTTATCATGCAACACACACTATGTGTTGCCTTCTGGAATGGAAGCCGAGACCAGACACACACAGCATGTGAGCGACTTTCCTCCTTATAGCAATCTGAAAAGGAAGGGGGGCATTGTTGCCCACAAAGCATGACTTTGGTCTTCTCTAGGGTCAGCTGAAACAAACCACACACACACACACACACACCACCTTTACTTTTCATTATCCACATGAAGAGATTTCTCTAGACTCTCCTTCAGCCAACAGGCCCTCCCCACTCTCATCCTTTCCCACTCCTCACTCAGCTGAGTCTCCGTGCAAAGCAGGCAGGCTGTGCTTGTTAAATGCGGTGTAAAATGCTGTTAATAAAATAATAAATACAAAAGGACAGAGGCTGCTGCTTTCCACGGGTGTTTTGACTGGAAATGCCTTGGCACTTGTCATGTGTTTATGAGAGGGCCGACTGGTCTTGGATTGACATCGTTGGGACCTTTCTGTACTTCTTTCCTAAATGACGTGGGCCTAGAGCTATTTCCAGTTTGCGTTTGTACAGGACTGTTAAATGCCTGAGTTTCTTTCTCTCTCTTTATGCCAAGTTCTAAAGCAGACCCAAAGCTGGAACCTAACTCTGGAACTGGCCCAACCCTACCCTCAGTCTTTGTGGCTAGAGAAAGAGACCATCCTGGGTCCTTGTATCCCCCACCCCCCTTCAGGCCCCTCAGATGGCACTCAGGGCACAGACTAAGGCCCAAGGACCAGCTGTGGACCTCATGGTGTGATGAGGTGAATCGAGAGTACATTACTTCTAAAATCCAGTGCTGAGATGGGGTGGGCTAGGGTAGGAGGGGAGCAGTGGGCTGCTGGCCTGGTCAAACCCACTATTCACAAAACAGTATCAGCAAAGGCTGTAAGGCATTCTTTAGAGAGGGTCCGGGGAGCCTACAGGAGCTCTTTCAGCACAAAGGCTTTTAGGGGAAGAAGGAAAAAAGAGGGAGGTGGAAGGGGGGTTGGTGGTGGGGAGAGGAGGAGAGAAGGGGAGGGCTCCTGTTTCAGAACAGGCATCCCCTGAGAGTCAAGAACCAAGTGTAGCTTCAATCAAATGCTGACTTCCCCTCTGGGAGTTGAGTAGGAAACCCGATCACAGTAGTTTACTACCAGCCTGGATCCATACAGGTCTGCTTTTCTTCCCATGCTAGTAATTTTTTTTAAAGTGTGTGTGTGTGTGTGTGTGTATATATGTATAATATCGATATAAAAGAAGCAATCCTTGGCAGGCTTTATTGAAAACCACACAGAGACCTCATAACATCCGGACTTAATCCCTATCAAACAAACCACAGCACCTCTGGCCTCTGCACCAGGCCACCTCCTCTCACCTCTTCCAACCAGGTTGCTCCCCCTCTAGCTGGCTGTGCTCCCTCCCTCAAAATAATGACAGGAAGACTGGCCAAAGAGCACCTAGATAACGGTTCTGGAATCAATTCCTCACCATATAATGATCCCCAAGTCCTCTCATATGGTATCCTTTAAAAAGCAGAATGCAAAATACTGTATGTAACAAAGGGAATGTAGGAAGCCACTGCAGGAGACCCAGAGGAATCTCCTGGGAGGAGAGTTTCGACCCAGACTACTGGCCTAGCAGATCTCCAAGGGTGTCTGTCTGGATCCACAAGGAATAAAGGTGCAACCGATGGACACATGAACAGCAATCCAGAGCAATTATTAATCCTTGGGGCCTACTACGTGCCACGCACTCTTCTTTGGGCCTAAAGGTGGATAATTATTCCCAGTCTTACAAATGAAGAAACTTACTAAGGCTCAGAGACCATAAATAATGTGCCCCCTAGGTCACACAGCTAGTAAAAATGGGCCACGGTATAACTCAGTCTTGGAGTTTCGGGTAGGAGCCAATTACTGGTCTAATTGTTCCATCTGAAACTCTTATTTTCACATACTATCTCCTTGCACAAGTTCTGAGGACTTCCTTAGGTATTGGGTATCATCTAACTCCTATGTAACTTAGGGGCCTTGAACCTAGTTTCTCCTAACGCCCAGTAAACTCTTGATCCATTTACAGTCTTTCACAATTCTCCCCTAAACATCCTACAACTTTCCTACACTGGAAGACCCTGGGATGTGAGGCCAAGGCTTGCAATCCATTTCTATTCATCCCTCCTCTCCAGCAGCCCGGAATAGGCAGGGGTCCATGGGTCATATGCTTTCAGGTCCAGGATAAAAGTGCTGACTCCTGGTGTTAGAAACTAGGCTTTGCCACCCTAGTTTTGTCACATAAAGCAATAAATCAAATTACCTAGATAGAACAAGAGCCCTTTGAAAGCGGTTCCTGCACCTTTCCCAGGGTTTAAACAAGAAACAACAACAACAAGCCCCCCCCCCCCCCCCAGGGAATTAGTGGGAAGGAGCTACCCAAGATGCTGGACTCCCTTAGACCCGAGGAACGTCACAAAAGGAGACAAATGGTAGGGGCAGGGGTACTCTTTCATCCCTCAACTTTTTGTGTCTCCCATGAGTCAAAAACCACTTAAGGTCTGGGGTGACAAACCTCAGCGCCCGGTGACCGCCCCCAACCCCACTTTCCAGGTCTGCCCAGACTTTCCGATGCCCCGGGAACTAGCCACACCGACGCAGCTGACTCCACCACCCAGGGCCTTCGCCGGCTCAGCTCAGTAGTGACGGGCGGGGGCACCGAACACTCGGCAGCCCCTGGGGGCGTTGCGGCCCCGTACGGGTTTGTTCCTCTCGACGCCAGAGACTCCGGATGTGCGAAATGGCTCCGCAGCGCTACGGGTACTGCAAAGGCCTCAGCGGCAGGAGGGACGGGGGCGAAAGTGGCACTGGACCCTCGCTACGCTCGCCAGCCTAACATGCCCCTGCGGTCTGACCGCCCCTGGCTCTAGGCCAGGCCTTCGCAAGTGACTTTCTCGCTTTTTAAAAACTTTTCGGTTTCGGCGATCGATCAGGGCAGGGCTTCCAGCCCCCATATCGCGATCGCGCCGCGTGGACCCTTCCAGGCTTCCCGGAAGCTGTCCCTTCCGCCCCGCGAGACAGCGGCCCTGAAGGATGTCTCCCCCACCCTCACCCCCGCGCCTACTTGGCCCACCAGGAGCGGCGGCTTCCGGTAGCTATTGCCGTCCAGCCGAGCCTGTGACCGCGGCGTCCGAAACGGAACTCCAGCAGCCCCAACTATCCAGGCCTGCCCGCCGGGCGCGTGCGGCGCTCCCGACGCACCCGCGCTCTTAGCCAAAGCTCTTAAGCCTTAGTAAGGGGGAAGGGCTGCTTTGGTTTTTCGTTGTTGGTTTTTTTTTTTTAAATTAACTCTTCAGATGCAAGTTTTCGGTGCCTCAGGCAAGGTTACCAGCGCTCCAGCAGAACAATAGAAATGGGAGGGGTGCCGGAAATGGTGCAGGAAGACCCCCTAATTGTTGTTAAGTGCCGTCGAATCCGTTCCTACTCAGCTATCCTGTATAGGGTTTCTGAAGCTGTGAGTCTTTGGGGGAGCAGAAAACCTCCTCTTTCTCCCTCGCGGAGAGGCTGGTGGGCTCGAACCGGTAACCTTGTGGTTCTCAGTCCATTGCTTATCCTGTACAGTCAGGAAGACCCCTATAACCCTCTTAAACTCCCCTTCCCTTTACTATTAGCATTAAAAGACCACAGTACCTTCAACACAAAATGCTTTTTTATAACTTTTTTTCCACTGGGTTTCCATTCCGTCAACATGTCCCCCTAGCCCAAATTATGGAATCACAAGGGCACAGATCTCTTCTAAGGCTGTGACCTCCCGAAGCTTTAGGGACGCTCACCTGCTCAACCCCTGGCACCTAGACCGAACTCAACTCCTCCCCCAGCAGTTCCTTTGGTTTGCACCTAGACAATAAATTTAGTTTAATTTAGCTTCCGGTCTTTAATTTTAGCAGGTCTCCTTTTTGCATGCAAATCAATATGGCAATTACCATCTAAAAGCTCGCCCAGCCCCGGGTCAATGTAAATTGATCATTGTCCGCCTTCCACAAAATAACACCGGGAGTCTGTGGTGCATAATGAGATTATACTGGAAACTGTCTTTTAGATCACAAATTATATTTTATGCTGTCAGGATCTTCTCGGAGCGGACTTCCCCGCAAGTCTAATCACGGGGAGATGAGTCCATGAGGTGGTGGTGGGTTAGGGAGATTCAAATCTAAAAAATAACCGAGGACACCCCACCCGCGCCTCCATTTCTGAAACCCTGGATTGAGAGCTCGCGGGGAGAGGAGCTTCTGCCCAGACAGACTTTTTAAACAGAAACATCACAGAAAAACAACCATTAATGAACTCTTACCCAACAAAGATTCAAAGAGCCCTTCCTGGGGTACGCATTGGGAACAACCAGGGAAAGCCGTCGAGTGGGCCGTCGGACTTCTTTGGGGAATCGGTATACGCCCCCCTCCCCAGGCAAGAGGCCACAATGGGGCCGGCCTGAGAAGACTAGACCCACTGGCCCCGGCGGCTCCAGCTTCCGGCCGCCGCCACGTAGGCCTCAGTAGCGCAGCCGGCTTTGCAAACACACTGAATCCCGCCAGCCACAAACACTGGCAAGAGAAGCCGGGGCGGGCCGAGGCCGGCCTCAGCCTCCCCACCCCGGTCTGGGCGAGGTCCCAGCCAGGCCCAAGCCCTGTGAGCCGGCAGCCCGGAGAGAGAGAAGGTCTCTTCTCACCCAGAGTCCTTTCTCCCGCCCCTCTGCGGGCCCCGGGGCACGGGTGTGACCTCGAGGCCTAACAAAGGGCCTTCTGAGCTCCTGGCGGCCGCGGGTCGGCGGGGGAGGGATGGGGCACAGCGGCCGGTGTGGGCCCACGCGGTCGCTCACCCCGCGGCGCCTGGCTGCGTCGGCCGGGCCCAGCGCCCTCGAGGAAACCACGAGGGTGGCACAGTCAGGGCTGTAAGGCGCTCCTGGGGAACGTCCTGGCCGTCCCAGAGTTCGGGCGGCACGGCGGCCTGCAAAAGCCTCTCGCCTAGCCCGCAGCCCAGCCCTGCCCCGCCCGTTGAGGGCTCCACCCGAGTGCGGTCTTCCCAATAAAAGCAGGAATTCCCGGCTAGGCTCAGACAAAGAGGGACCGAGGCAAATCGACGCCGCAGGCAAACCATACCCTAGTCGGGAGTTTACGTGCGCGTCTGGGGTCACAGAGGCGCCTACTAATCCACCCTACACAGACCTTCCCTGCTTGATCGCCAGAAAGGGGGGGGGGGAACCCTATCAAAATGAAAGTAGAACTCTCCTTTATTCCTCCCAGAAGCCACATTTCTGCGGTTCTGTCCCAGTCCGTTAAAGCCTGGTGTCTTAAACAGGATCCCAGGTAGTAAGTACATCATCCAATCCACATGACTAGAGAGAGAGTAAAAAGCTAGTCTTGTTTCTCCAGCCATTCAAGGTCAAGAACTCAAAATCGCTTCGAAATTCTCTTTCATGTTCTACACATACCCTCTTCCCCATTCCAGAAGGGAAGAAACGAACCAGAAGTACAATCCTGGTAATTGACAAGCAACCACCTTGGTTTACTTTGCTTCATTTGGGCCAAAGACACATTATTCCCGAAGAAGAGTGTACTGTGCGGTTGTGTGGCCCAAACTCATCTCGCCCAGCTTGGGTTCCTTCCTTCTCAGGCTTAGAGGCGTTTTTTGTCATTCATCCTGTGTCTCTAAGAATTGATGTATACATATGAATGCTTTTTGTGTTTCCAAGTGACCTTCTTCACACCTTTAAATGGGCTTTTGTCTCTGGAAGGCATTTACAGAAATTCGTCCTGAGTTTCCAGCTCAACAAAGTCTGGGATTTGCCAGTCGAATATCACTATAGGTCTTGGGATTTGCATATCCATGTTTACATTCCTTTTGGCCGGTTCTTTATCTCTTCTGTAGCTCTTGTTCAATGTGGGCACCGGAGCCCAAATGTCTTGATTTGTTTCAGGACATGTCATTCAGGCACACATCTTAATCTGGGCATTCCTGTCTAATACATACACTTCCCCACTACTTGTATCCTTCCTTGCTTTGCGTTTGTGACTCATTCTTAGGCCAGACCAGTATAGGTTTGCAGTTGGGGAGGGGGATGAAAATGGAACTTGAGGATCCCTTACAAAGGAAGGCAAACCCTACAAGAAAGTGAAAAAGTGGGAAAGGGGACAGAAGAGTGCTAATAATGATTACACATGTATAAGGTATACATCCCTGATCTGTAGTCCACCTACCAATTGGAAACACTGTAAAGAAATAGACAAATATCTACAAAGTTGCGTTACAATTTTCAGCCAATACAATATTGGATACAATATGGATACAAATAATCCATGGCATACATATCAGGTCCAACTGCTCTATGGAGTCTGCCTCCCTGCATGCTTCTGATGTTGTCTCCCCTCAAGTTCATGGTTTCAAGTGGACCTATTTAGACAGAAAAACTCAAGGGCTCTCTCCCACAGCAGTCTCTGTCAGGAACCCCACCCCAAACTACAGTTCAGAGCAACCCTTCCAGTCCTAGAAGGCCTGCAAGAATTCTCTGGGAACACTGAGGTCTACATCTGCATTTCCCCAACTCAGTTCTTCAAGTGAGTGTGTCTATTGTGTATGTCCCCAGCTCCCCCATTTGAGAAGTGCCAGGTCAAACTAGATCAACGCTGCTGGTTCTGGTTTGTGGAAGAACCGAGACCAAACCACAAATAGTAGAAAAGAAAACCCTAGGCCCAGACTCGAGCCTCAGCCCCTCTGGGGGTTAACTTGGCCTCCAGGAATTTCTACTAGGCTTTTTGGCCCCCCTACGCATTACACTACCCTCACCATCTTTAAAAAGAACACCAGCAGCATTCCCTCCACCCTGCTCACAGGGCCCGCTGGCTAGCTGGCTCACTCGCTGCTCACGGGAGTCGGCTGCCGCCTCCGCCCCCCCCGTCGCCCCCCCCCCTCTTGTCCTTCAGCCGGAGGGAGCCTACACGCCTGTCTAGACCTATCTATCACAGGCACACCAACAACACCCGCGAGAGCGCAAAAGACCCTGCCCAGGTCCCCCGGCCCGCACGGTTCACAGCCGACAGAATACAGGAAGCGTGACGGCACTTGCGGGGATGGGGAGGACCTTAGGGCGCGGGCCGCCCCGAGCGCACGGCCTGTCCTCCCGGGCCCCGACCCCCCACGATCCCGCCAGCCTGGCTGCCAGGGTAGTCACAGATCTCAGCGCGCAGGGCAGTCCTATTTTTATCTTGTCTAATCCCAAACTGGGCGGGGAGCACAGGCGTCGTGCTTAGAGAACAAGAGATAGGCGAGGGAGGAGCGGTCAGGGAGCGACGCGAGCGGGAGCGAGTTAAAGACACAGTTGAGGTGACCGCGAGCCGGAAGAAAGAGCGGGCTGCGCGGGCCTCACGGCGCCGCACACACGACGCCGCCCCGCGAAGTTACCCGCCCGGCCCCTCCCCACTTCCCAGCTTTGCTCTCCGCAGCTCCGGCCGCGGGGCCTGTGCCTGTGTGGGAGGCGGAGGCCCGGCTGGCCCTGCAAAGGGCTGAAGAGAATCGTTAATGGGCTGTGCGGCCCATTGATCCGGAGAACACTTCCTAATTAACTCTCAGTCACCTACTGGTGACAGCGCCTCAAAGGACAGCGCTGGGGCCCACAAAGCCCCAGCCCCGACCTGCCCTCCGAGCGCTTGGCGCCCGAACCCTGGGCGCTCTTCTAAACACCCCAGGCAATCTGATGTGTGGCAGCGTATACCCGCACACTAAAGCCAGCCTCGAATTAAACCTGGACGGCATATTAATCATGGCCATCCCACCTCTCTTTTCCTCTACGCGTTAAAATTGTGTCTCAAATCAACACCAGAACCAACATTGCGAAGCCTAGACCAGATAACAGGTCGGGGCCGAAGTGGGAAGGGTCCATGTCCAGGAGTCTCCGAGGCCGACAATTAAAAGGCCTTACACACAAGCAATTCTGTTAGCAAACCCGAATCCAACACCTCGTAAGGATTGATTTCGGCCTTTGGTGTCTGTTTCCAGTGCCACAGGAAGTGTCAGATGGCCAGAAATACCCAAGTCTGTCTGTGCTCACCACCCACCACCTTCTGGGGTGGGCCATTTCCTCCTCATTTTTACTCCCAAGCCATTTGAAAGATCTCTTAGGACTACCCCCTAGAACCAAATACCATTACCCCTCCCCCTAACCGCCTTTAAAAAAAAACCTAAAACCCGGAGCTGTCTAGTCTAGACACTGCGAGGCTGTGTGATACTTATTTGAAGCATGCTGTTTTCTTTTTAAGGTTTGTTTTTAAATACACACAACCTTCCTTCTCCTTCCTTCCTCTCTCTTCATTCCCCAACCCCCATCCTCCAGACGTTGGTGGCGCGCGCCCCCGCGCGCGGGCACTCACAGCCTCTAGCTGGAGATCACGGACTTTCTGGAAAAGATTCATTAACAGCAAAATTAAGCCTCGCCCGGCCTCGGCCTACAGGCGGCCAGACTCTGTCGACTCCGGGACCTGGGAACGTGCCCACTCGAGCGTGTGAGCAGCGAGAAGCCCGTTGGGACCAAGCGTGCTGCGAGGCGACCCACTCCGCACTCGGCGCCCCAAGCCTAGCTCTGTAAACAGCAGGCGCACGTCGCCGCCGCCCGGAGCCCCCGAGTTGGCGGAATCTGCAACGAAGCTTCTAGCCCTCTCGGAGACCGGGCCCCGCAGCTCGTCGGCGCCTCGCCCTCCTTGGTCCAGGATCGCGTCCTAATGTGAAAGTTCTCTTCGCCCTCTGCCTCTGAACTGCACGCCCCCCAGCCCTCTGAGTGGAATCAACTTCCTCTGGCTGCAGACACGCACAAGCTCAAGAGAGGTTCCCACCAAACCCCCCGCTGCCTAGCCGAGGGCCCAGGGTGTCCCCCCACCCTCCCCCAGCCCTCTGGCTGCCGCCCCCGCACAAGCTACCTCCACCCTAGAGGCTCTTAACTCAAAACCCGCCCCACAACGCCAGGTGGGGCTGGGTGGAGGAAAGAGGAGGCGCAGATTACACCTAAAAAGAACATTTACAAAACAAAGCGTCTGACCTGGTGGGCGGGCGGACAGACCCAGTCGGAACCCTCTCTCAGGGTTCGATTTCCTAGTAGTTGTGTGTGTATGTGTGTGTTGTTGTTGTTGCCAAATCCACGTGATTCGCGCTTTAGGGACAGCAGAGAAAAAACCCGGGACTCCCCTCCTGAGTTACGCTGCGGCGGCGGCGGCAGGTCGAGCTCTGCTCGGCCCGGGGCGCCCGCCACACACCCTCGCGCACGCACACGCCGTCGTTCCACTTGGAGGAACGGCCAGCCCCCAGAGAGGCGAGGCGAGATGAGGCGAGGCGGCGGTGGCGGCTGGGGGTTTTTACAGTTCTTCCCCGGGTCGGAAAAAAAAAAAAAAAAAAAAAAAGCAGACGGGAACCCGCCGCCCTCCCCTTCCTGCTCGTGAGCTAACGCCGAGCCGAGCTTCCCAGTTTCCAGCCGCCCCCCCCCCCGCGCGACTCGCGGCGCTCCGCGGCGACCGCGCTCCCGCGCACAAACACACCACAGTGTGCAAACTTCCACTCCGCGAACTCCCTGCTCTCCTCCTCCTTGCCGCCCCCCAGGAGGCAGCGGGCCCCCAACATCCCTCCTTCGCTCTGCCCACGCGAGGCCGCTTAGGTTGGCTACAATTTTCATAACTTAAGAGCTGTGAGATAAAAACGAAAGCGAGCAAGGCAGCCAAAGGGAAGCGCGGAGACGAAAAGCTTCGCGGGGTAAGCAAGAGTCAGATGAGACACCCGCGGTGAGCAGGGGACCCGAGGGAAGGGGCCGACTGCAGCCCGCGACGCACCTACTCGCTTGCCCGCCCGCGGCCTCCCCCGGGAAAGGTGTTCCGGGCACTGACCTGAAACCTCCGGCAGAGGAGTAGGTACGGCGCCTGCGATCCGGCGCTTCCAAGTTTCCCCCCCACCCCGAAGAGAGTCCAGACGATGAGGAAGAGCAGGGGACAGCTGGGCGGGAGGGTAGCGATGTGCTGGGGGCGACGTGGAGCCGCGAAGAAGGAGCCGGGCCGGGGAAGCGCGGCGAGCAGCAAAGTTTGCTGTCCCCGGCTGCCCGCAGCCAGCTCGCGGCGCCGCGCTCGCTCGCCTCTCTCGCTTGTCTGCTGCCAGCCGGCTGCCCTCGGGGTCGGCCCCGCCGAGGGGTGGGCACTGGGCCTGGTGGGGGCGGGGCGGGGCGGGGCGGACTCGGCGCCTCCGGGCAGGTGGCGACAGCCCCGCGCGGTTGTACGGGCTCCCGCGACTGCGCCGGGCTCGGCCGGGCTCAACAGCTCCCGCGCCGCCGCTGCTGCCAACCGCGCTCGGGCAGGAACCCCAGCGCCATGTTGACGGTTCGCCGCGAGCGCCCGCTCGGGCTGTGTGTGTGTGTGTGTTGGCCAAGTCGTCCCTGCGCGGCGACAGCGCGGCTTGGGCTCCCCGCCCGGTGGCTCACGGGCTCCCCCTCCGCCGCCGCCCGCCTCGCTCTCGGTCGCAGTCTGGGCTCCGGCGCGTCTCCCCCGCAGCCGCCGAGCTCGGCCAGCGTTCAGCGAGGAGCGCAGCTCTGCCTCACCTTGCCGCTGGGAGCCCGGGCTCCGTCTGCCGCCGCACGCCGCGATCCCAACGCGTCCCCCTCCCTCGTTCCCTCCTCTTCCTCCTCCCCCTCCCTCCGCCCGCCCGCACCATCATCTGTATTCCGCTCTCGTCTCCGCCGCTCTCGGCTGCTCTCGG
>NW_006408580.1:12690691-12775055 GCF_000296735.1 Chrysochloris asiatica | reverse complement strand
CCCTCCCTCCCTCCCTCCCAGCAGCCGCCTCCCCTCCCCCTGCAGGCGCAGCGCTCGGGCGACAACCACCCGCCGCCGCCTCCAGCTCTCGCAAGTTTGAGCTCCCCCAGCCTTCGCTCACCCTCCGCTGCGGCGCCTCAGCGGTGGGGTTTCAGGAAGGGTGATTCCCCAAGAAAGCTCTGCCCGAGTTTCCCCCGCCGTCATCGATTCCCTGGCGCGAGCGTTTCGCCTCTTAGGGTCCGAACCCGCGAACACTTCTTGGGTGGCGGCCCCCTCGCCCCCGATCCTTCTCTCCCCCACTTGCGGACCGAGTTGGCTCGACACACCCGGCCCAGGCGCACGTCCTGGGTGAGTCGGAAACCGACTCGGGCGGTCCGCAGAGCCAGAGCGGAGGGGACGGGGGTCGGCGGGGGCGGCTCTCCCAGCCGTGCGCCGAGACTCCCCTCGCTACCCAGAAGGCCAGTGGAGGACCGCAATTACCATAAAGCGCCTCGCACTCCGCTCCGCCAAAGCTGTCAAACCCCAGCGGCCACCGCCGCTGCTGCCTCTCGCCACCAGCGCTGAGCTCTTGCGGCCCCGCTGAGACTAGGCAGAGACGGGTGGGTGTACGTCAGCGCCCACCCCAGCCCTGGCCGCTCCTTCCCCGCAGAAAAGCCCTTTCCCGTTTCGCTGTCAAAGCTCCATGAAAATACCACCCCGGGCAACCGCAGCCGTTCCGCCTGAACTCCGCACCCGAGTTCCCCAGGACATTTCAATTGTGTGGGAATTGTTTGGGGGGGGGGGCGGTCCGTGGGGTACAAGGGGCGGTTAAGGGGAGGGCGGGTAAGGGAGAGAAGATCCGCCGGAATTTCTCCAGATTCTTGGGCAGTGCTAGGTCTGCACCTCAGATGGTTGGAGGGTCTGCCCTGGCCCCTCACCCCTCTCTTCCAGAGATTCTCTCGCGTTTTATTTTCCTTGGCAGGGAGCAACTTTTGGCGTAGACCGTTCGCCCCATAAATTTCCACTCGGTAACGTCGTGTTGATTGGTGCTCGGCGGCGGCGGCGTACAGCTTGCGCCCGCAGCAGTTCAATTCAATTGACACGTATTGAGCTTCTCCTGCGCACCCAGCGCGACGCGGGGCGCGAGGGCAGCAGGCGGGAGGGGGAAGCGCGGCTGAGAGGTTCCGGTCTCCCTGGAGAGCAAGAGCCTCAAGGGCGAGAACCCCAGTTCACAAACCTGGCGGGAAGGAGGAGGGGCTGTTTGGTCCAACCGCACCCTGACCGCGAGCATGGACGTCTTGGCCAAAGGTGACCCCACTCGATTGCTCGCTAGGGTCTTTTTAGGGGTGGGGGGGGTGGGGGGGGGAGACTGTCTCTGTCTTAATACAAGATGATGTAGGCTCTATGAGAACATCTGTCTGTAATGGAGGTGGCCTGCAAATCCAGACAGAAAGAAAGTTTCAAAATACCCGGGAGTGTCCCCATGCCAAAAATTGTCAAAAGCATCTCAAGTTGATTACTATGTCAAGGTCGATCAGGGCCTCAAACCAGCTCTAGTTAACGTATTTTCCCTTTTAAAAAATGCAGCTCTTACTATTCTGCAGGACTGACATTAGGTGAGATGTTATTCATTCTGTTTTAGTTCTCAGCACAGAGCTGTAAAAACAGCCCTTCTCAAAGCAGAAGTGAAACATCTTTGCCGTTTGAAACCCGAAACTTGGAACCGAATTAAATCTTCATGCTCCAGAGCTGCTTATAACAACTGATGCAAAAGACAGGCGGCCAAGTGCCCCTAAAGAGCAGTGCCCATCCGAGGCCGGGCCTCCAGCGCAAGCATCTCCTGGTGGACGCTTCCAGCAGCCGTGCCTGCGGAATGGAATGCACGCCTTTTTTCCGTCCTGGTCTTTCTCGGGGTAGATGTCGCTGAAAGCTAACCCACACATTTCTTTAATCTCCGGTAACAAGCAGAAAGACACCTGGACTATTATGCTGTAAAGCTATTTTTTATAAAGAAATTTTAGGGCCAGACATTAAAAGTTATTAGATTGAAGCACGCGTGTTACAGACACAGCTGGAGAAAAGACGTCTGGTTGTGTGTTGTGGTAACATTTCTTTTTGAAACAACTTCTTTTATTCAAAACAAGTCTAAAATAACCAGGAAGACTGAAGTTGGGTATTTGTGGAGAAACTCTCCGAACGTGGTTCCAAGCGGGAGGCCCTGGTGCAGCTCTGGGCCGTGCAGGGGGGCTGGCCTGGTGAGCGCGAAGCGGTGCCAGGCTCTTCCGGCTCGGTTAGGCCGCACCGCGGAGGCCCTGGCCTGATGCCCGGCCACCTCCTCTCCCCTCCCCTTGCCTCTCCAACTCTCCCCCGAGGCAGAGGCTTTTCCCAGAGTTCCGAGTCACAAGTAACCGTCTAAAACTTTTGGAAAACCCAGGAACTAAGCGATAGCAAGGGGCCTCCAGGGGCTGCTGACAAAGGGGCCTGTTTGTCTTAAGTTTTAAAGTCCGCGAGTTAAAATGAATTGGGGGTGGGTGGGGGTGCAGTAAGCTCGAAGGGTTTTCGGGAAGACTGACTGCAGAAGAAATTTGATGCTGGAGACAAACAGGCCAGTAAATTAGCCTTTGAGGAAATTTGCAGCATTCACCACCTCACATCTCCTTTTCTTTTGGGGAGGCTCACTTCCATGTTATTCTCGAGTGAGCTGGTGAGATTAAAGGGTTTCTCTTCCATCTTTGAGGAATACATTTTCCAACTCTGATGATTTTATAAAGAACATTAAGGGAGTCCTAAGACGCGTAGAAAGACGCCCTGGTGGCGCAGTGGGTTAAAAACCACTTGGCTGCTAACCCAAAGGTTAACCACAGGAGAAAATGGCAGTCAGCTTCCTTGGAGAAGCTGGGGAGCAGCTCTACTCAGTCTTAAGTTGTTGGTGTTGTTAAGTCATAGGGACTCATGGGGAGCCTGTATAGGGTTTCTGAGGGGCAGCTGGTGATTTTGATCTACCGACCTTATGGTAGTGTTTGTCCTAAAATGCCACACTGTTCTGTCCTACTGTTGTTAAATGTGTTTGAGTGGGTTCCGTTCATACAGACCCTGTATGGGATTTCTAAGGAGTGGCTGGTGAATTTGAATCACCGACCTTGTGGGGTCCAGTGCTTTATCTCACAGTGTCACACCTATAGGGTCTTTATAAGTTAGAATCTACTGGGGGGGGCAGGCTTGGTAGGTTTTTTGGATTTTGTTTAAGAGGCTTGGTGGAGGGAGGGATGTGTGACTCACCAGAAATTAAAATGAAGTGGCGCAATGGTTAAGCATTGGGCTGCTAACAGCAAGGTCAGCAGTTCGAATCCACCAGCGGCTCTATGGGAGAACGATGAGGTTCTCTGCTCCATAAAGATTTACAATTTACAGCCTATAAAGGCTCCCTATGAGTTGCATCAGCAGCAGCTCTAAAGTTGGGGTTACACCTACTGGTCCTGAATTGATTAGATGTGATGATTCAGGGAAAGAGAGACAGAAAGCTCTAGAAGAACAACCCCATCTTGTGTCCCCACTTGAGAAAGGGCTCCTGGAACTGGGAACACCACCAGGCCTGCAGCCTGTGTGGGCGTCCAGGCCCTTTCCCTGCTTGGCCTTCCCTTGAGAGCTGACCCAGGGGTCAGGCCTCTATGCATGACACTCTGAGAAGGCAGGGTTTCAGTGAAGGTGGAGAGAGTGGGCCAGTGAGTGCCAGGGAGGGGCAACCATGCAGAGAGAGTGGAGAAAGAAAGAAATCCAGCACTTAAATGAGTACCTTCAAGTGGAGTGACCTAGTCTTCATGCTCCCCAAGGCCCAAGGGCTATAACATAAAGTTCACTTCAGTCTTTGGGGCACTTTCTTGCTTCAGATACTACCCATGCTCTAAAGCTGCAAGCAAGCAGGTTGGGGCTTCTGGGAGCAGACCTTGAGCTGGGTGGCCCCTTTCAGGCCCAACTGAGGGTGTCAGATCTGCCAAGCAAGCCTTTCCTGCACCCCCAACCATGCAGAGGCCTGACATTGTGTGTAGGGCTGGTTTGTATTGCGTAGAATCTAAAACACACAGCTCCATAAACCTCCAATGGCTATTCTCACATCTCAGAGGTTGTTCTCAGGCCTATGACACTGGTCCTTAGAACAGAAGGAACTTGGGTGACTACATATACTGTACTTGCTCTTGTTTTTGTTTTTTCAAGGGAGAGCTGTAGGAAAGCACCAGACTGTGAACCACACGGCAGCAGTTCAAGCCTACCAGCTGCTCCTCTGCAGAAAGACGAGGCTTTCTGCTCCCACAAACTGTTGTTGTTGTTACTAATGAAGTGCTGTCAAGTCGGTTCCAACTCATAGCAACCCTGTATAGGGTTTCCAAGTTGCAGCTGGTGGGTTTGAACCCCAACCTTGCAGTTCAAACTGACCTTTCTGTCTAGTGCTTATCCTATATTGCCACAGAAAACCCTATACAGGGTATCTATGAGTTGGAACCAACTTAAAGTCACTTAGCAACAACTCATATTTTCACTTTGCATAGTGCCAAGCAGCCTGCTAATGTTAATTACTATTTGAAAATAACATAGGACCTCTCACACTGACAATCTTCCAGTTGCTTTCAGGCACTGGCCCACCCTTCCCTCCAAGCACAGGACATCTATGAGACTTACCCTGAAAAGCTCAAATGAAATAACAACAGAAGGCCCATTCTCGTCCCAGAGATTTCAAAAAACCTGAAAGCATCTAAATATAGTTGCTATCCAGGGGCAGGAGACTTCTGGAATTAGGGCCACCAGGTTGAAGATGACTGCCTTTTCTGTCTGTCCTTTGGAAAGCTATTGGGCATTTAAGGGCAGAGGACTTAAAAGGGCAGGCCCAAAGTCACTCCCAGCAAATTGTCTCTCAGATTTCCAGGCCTGGGATCGATTAGGGTCAGGTCTGGGCTCCTCACACTGAGGCACTGATGGGTGGACTGCTGTCTACACTGTGAAGGCCCACTGAGAGGATTGGGGGCCTTCTGCAAGGCTGCTACTTGAGCTCTCTCAAAGCCGGGGGCCATTGGCCAGATACTCCTACAGATCAACCAGGGCAGCACGTCTGCCCCAGCTGCTTATAAGCAAAGCTCCTCCAGTGCATATTTTACAAGGCTGGGGGCAGTGAGTGGGAACCACCACCAACTCACCCGAGGACCAGCGAGCCACCCTGCCCTGCCATTTTGAATTCAGCTACTCCACTCTTGCTGACAAGCACCATCCAGAGGCCCTTCTCAGCCTCCAGCACCCCAGGACTGGAGAAACTTAGAGGGCTCCGCCAGCCCCATTTCTTGGTCCTCTGTTGGGTCTGCCGGTGGGAATGAGGTGCTGATCTGTCTCCAAATACCTCTGAGGCCCCCCACAAAGTCGGGAAGAGAGGTGAGCAGCGGGAAGTGGCTGGCTACCTCGGGAAGGTCGCAAGCCAGGAGTAAAGCTGGAGATTGGCGTCGGGCTGGGAATTCCAAAAGGCTTAATCCGAGACCCATTTTAACCCCTGCCTCTGGACCCACTCTGCTCTGTCCCCGGTATCTCCCCCCTCCCCCAGTATCCCACCCATCCTCCCGTCTCTAGCGCTTAGCCTCCGGCCGCGAGTACGGGGTTTGGGGGGTGCGGGGGCGCAGGGCGGTTTGTGTTGCGAGGCTTGACAGAACCTTCTGTGTGCGGTGGAGGGAGGAGGCTAATGCATAATGCACAGCGCCTGGAAGCCCGGCCATTAGCGGCCTGTCGGTGACACAGACAAACGACTGAGAGGGAGGAGATCCAGCTCGCTGTGGAGTTTAAATATACCAGCGTGGAGGGGAAACGCCATGATCTAAAAGTGTGTGTTTGCAGACACTCGCATATATTTTAATGATTTCCAGCAGGCCATGTGTCCCAGTCAAGCCTCCCCCTCCCCAAAGGAGGGTGTGTATGTAGAGGAGGGGAGGGGGTCATAAAGACACAGGCCTCAGCCAAGAGCAGCTTTTTGAGAATGAGAAGCAAAGGAGCACACGGGGAAAGCGAGGCCTAGGGAAGCAGTATAACCCAAGGCGATCCTCAAAATTTTCTTTTTTAAAAAAATCTGGCAATTGGACCTTCCACCGCACTAGCTCCTATTGGCCATACAGAAAGAGTATATGTCCCCACCCCAGCTCCCCGAAGACACCTACATTTTTTTAATGCTCCTTTTCCTCAGACAATCCAGAGACCTCCTTTCCTCCCCATATAACACATCAGTGTTTTTTAGCAATTAAGGCGAGAAGGGGGTGGGGATGAAGATAAGCCAATTTTTTTTTTCCGCCATGCAAGTGTGAAAGATAAGATAACGCTAAGCTGGGGCAAAGCGGCTGCTTACAACCTCCCCTCTGCGATTTTGATCGGTCACTTCTTATCTCGCAAAAATGCTCCTTTCGAAAACTGCACCAGAAAAAAAATAAAATGGCTAAAAGGAAAGCATTTTCATTTGGAAATGACATTTAAAATCGACCTCCCTTCGCAACCCCCTCCTCATCCGAGAAGCTCCCCAGGAAACGTCGCACCTCGACTCAAGGGCTTCGAGCTTTCTCGTGGGGGGCAGGATTACTAGTGTAATTAGGCTGAATAAAACCAGGGATGCGTGAGGAGGATTTAATCTGCATCCAACCTCCAGCTTGCGACCGGGTGTTCCTTCTCTTAGTCACTACTGATCGGCGTTTGTATGCCACCGCTCCTGTGTTGAAACTAAACAGGTAGCTTATATTTGGGAGGGTCATAATAACTCTGCCAACAGGAGGTGGTCCTTACTGCGAAATAATAATGTCTGCTGATTTTTACAGGGCTCTGGAATGGGAGGAAAGGGCACCATCACACGCCCAGCACCCGATAACTCCCAGAAGAGCCGTACTCTCAGAAAGTCGTAGAAAAAGCCTTTTTTTCGCACCAAAATCTCACAAAGGGGTTTCCCAAACACTTTTGTGTTTGTTGAAGCTTAAAGTATTTAACTCCAGGTCCGCCTGAGAATTCCAACAGCCCAGATCCTGGTCCCAGATCGCAAACATCGAGGCCCGCAGCCCAGGCCTTGCGGACAAGGCTCTGTCCTTCGCTGGTTTCGAAGGACCCCCCTCCATCCCGGGTCTGCACCTAGTGCCCCTCATGCACCTAGTTTTCACCCTACCACCGCTCCTTGGCCAGGCGGCACGACCCAAAGCCCAGAACCAGCCGCGGCCGGATTGTCCCCGGGGAGCCGAAACCGCCGATCGGGGAAATCCCTCCTCTCGCCCTTCCCGGAAAAGCCTCGCCGAGGCGTAGGCAAAGAGCAAGCTAGCCAGCCGCTGACAGCCGGGCCTCACGGAAGGCCCACACGCGTCCCATTAGTCAGCCTGAGTTCCCCTCGGGCGAGCCGTCTGGCGCGGCCCCAAGGCCCAGCGCGGGCGGGGAGGGGGCGCGGGGCCGCAGCAAGCTGGGGTCGGGGGAGGGGGCGCGCACTCTGCGGGACCCGACCGGCTTCAGTTCCGCGTTCCTGGGCTTGCGGGTAAGCTGAGCTGGCGGGGCAGGCCGCTCCCTGACTGGCGCCGGAGCGCTGAGCTGCGCTTCACGTGCCCGCCATATCAGCAGAGGCGACGGAGGGGGAGGGAGTGGTGGGAAGGGAGGCGCGCGGCCGCTCCCGCGGGGTCTTGGCTCCCGCCTCCCTGCCCCGCTCAGGGATGGTCTGGGACCACCCTGCAGCCACCGTCCCCGCAGCGTCGCCTTCCCGCGCGAAGCGAGCGCGGCGCCGCCAGACGCCGAGAGGCTCCTCGGGCGTCGCTCCGAGAGCTGTGCGGTGGCGGCAGCCAAGGGAGGGTGCTCCTCGCGGCGGCCCCGGGAACTTCCCGGCCGCCCCGCCGCCGCCACAGTCACGGGGACCGGAAGCCCTCGCGCCACCCTGAACGGCCTCTGCTGGTCCTCCGGGCAGTTACAGATGAGAACTGGAAGGAATAGCACCCCTATTCCTTCCAGCACCCGGGCGGCCGCCTTGGCCCTGGGGCACCCCATTTAAGCCCGGAATACCCTCCTCTCAGTCCGAGAAGACCTCCTTCTGCTACCACTATAAGGGTCCTCCCCTCCCTCCGCAGCCCCACAGCTGGGACGGGAGGGGCGCAGAGCTGCCGCTCCGGCCGGGCAGGAACACCTGCTCCCGAGCCCTGCAGCTGGGCGCGTGATGCCGGGAGAAGCTTCCTACTGTTGTGTGCAGAGATCGCGGAGAAGAAAATGGGGACCCGAAGCTCAGGGGCAGGCTCAGTCGCACCTCGGCTGCCCTGAATCTCACTCCTCAGGGCTATCAGGAGTCGAAACCAGCAGGCTCGCTGAGGGCCCGGGTCTCCCGCTGAGAGTTTAGGGGCCGCCACCCCTGGGACCCGGCTTCCGGCTTTAAGAGGTCGTTCGCAAAACAAATAGGGCAAAACCTGTTGTAGGAGCCTTTCCGATGTCCACCCCTGCTCTCCAAATCAGACACACTCATCTGCCCTCGGCTTCCATTCTAGTCTTGGGGTGGGTAGGAAGTAAATCGTGGCGGCACCGGCAAGCCCCCCACCCCTGTGGGGTCCAGTACCGGGTGCGGACTTTGCCACTCCTGACGGAGAGGCCCAAAGCACCCTCCCATCTCTTCCTGGCCTGGAGACTATCGGAGGGCCGTGCTGACCCGCATGGCCTGCCCTGCCTCATCTACCCTCCCCTCCAGCCCTCTCCGACTCTCCTGGCCCTGGGCCCGGCCGGGGAAGGCGTTGTTTTGCCAGCGGGAGCCGAGCGAGTGCGCAGAGAAAAGCCTCCCTGCTCTAATGAGAGTGCACACAGCGCTGCAGCGAGAAGGATGATTACCCGGCGGGCGGGGGGGGTGGGGGTGGCGCGGGCTCGGGCCGCGGGCGGCGTGTGCGGCGGCCCCGCGGGCCCGGAGTCCCCGCCTGTCTGGCTGCTAATCGCACGCTTTCTGCTGTTACGGAGGCAGGCGGGAGCCGGCGGCCGAGCTCAGCGCCTGCGACTCGGCGGGTGACACGGAAACATGGCGCAGCGCCCCTCCCCCGCCCTCCCTCCCCGCGCTCCCGCCTCCCGCCTCGCACTTCCTCCCGCCCGCGCGGCTTTTGCAGTTGCAATGCTCTGCTTTCGGCCCGTCACCATTACACTAGCAACCGCTTCTTGGCGGCTCAGCGCGTCTTTCCCCTTTGTTTTCGGGGTCTATAGAAAACGTCTGCTTTTGTCCCGAGCTCTCGTTAAACCAAACTTGTGGTGGCAACGGAAGGCGGTACGGGCGGGGAGGGGCCCGGGGATTTTGGCAGCAGCAGAAGCAACAGCCCAGAGCGTGGTGGAAACTTCTCTCGCTGGGTTCCCAGCCACCCCGCCTTCCACAGTCCCCCCTCCGCGCGCGCACACATAGGCCAACCGGCCTGCAGACGCCCTCCCCCTCCCCCCCGAGAGGCCCCAGCGCTCCAAGGAGATCTGGAACACAGGAACTCGGACCTGGGGAGAAGGCAGCCCCGAGTTTTTGGCACTGGGTGACCTCGCTTCTTGTAGCCCTTAGTCGCCTCTCCCTCCCTTTATACCATTCAGGGCTTTATATAGGTCAGTAGAGAAGGACAAGAAAAATTGTGTGTGTAGTTTTATTTTAAGGGTTTGTTGGAATCCCTCACTCCCAATAGCACAGACTCCTCCTTTATAAGGTCTCAGGCCAGGTGAGGGGATGGGGATCGTAGGCTCCAGCGGAGAAGGGTCTGAAGCTAAGGCCTGGGGTCTGGGTAAGTATTCTATTGGCCCAGTCTGTCACACTCGGCCTGCAAGTGAGATGGGGCTATCTTGCAGAGTGGAGAACGGGAGAACCCCGATCTGGTCAAATCTCCCTTTCCTAGACAAGGGACTCAGGACCTCCACCCGCGGAGTGCGCCGCAGTCCCGTGCGCACGCCGTGGCTCTTTGCGCCGAAGCTGCTCAGGCGGCAATTTTTTAAGCCTGCAATTAAGCGAGGCGTCGCCGTGTCCTCTGCTAGTGTCGATCCTGTCAGTCGCACATGGCCTTGGTGCTCTGGTCCGAGGCTCTGCGATTAGTCACAGGCTCGCTTCGCCCCTTCCCTAATCCGCTTCAGCAGGCAGCCTGGGGGACGCGGCCGACTTGGCGGCGCTGGCAGGAAGCCATGGCGCGCGGGGCGGGCCGCCAGGCCAGTGCCAGTCCCGCTGCGCCCGAACTGGCGCGGGCCCCGGGGTGCAAGCTAGGCACCCCCTCCCCTTCCCCGCCCTCTGGCTAGGGCGGTGGCGCCCCTCCTCCTCCCGCCCCTCTCCCAGGCCTGCGAGATCTGTTTGTGTGGTGTCATTTGCATAAAAATAGGACAAGTGTTTCAGTGCGTTCGAACGCGGGAGGCGAAATCCTTATTGATGTGTCTGTGTGGAGCCTTCGGTTGTCGGAGCGGTTTGATTTAGGGTGTTTGTGTTGCCTTCTTCAAGAAATGAGAGGAAAATTCTGCGCAAGGCCTTCGCGGGCCTGGCCCCCCGGAGCATCCCCCTCCGTGCGGCCCGGAACAGTCCACCGCCTGGGCCCCAGCGCGCCGGATCCACTGGGAGCAGGTTGAGGGCCAGGCGGGCAGCCCATTATGACTCATAAAACCAGGCGGCCTAATCACCAGCTGCCAACCAGTTTACGTGTGGTGCTTCCAAATGCTCCCTTCGCCCAGCCCGGGCCTCCAGCGAGTTAGCCCAGAACCTGGCTCGAACAGTCCAGTGGGGGCTAATCAGGTGGCTGCTCGCTCTGTCGGCAGTAAGGCTCCCCTGTCAGGCCCCCGTTTCTCCTGGCCTTGGCGCTAGTTGCCAGCAACTCCTCAGCTTGGGCAAATAGCTGGGAGGGCGCCGGCCGCGCGGAGCCAGTAAATCAATCATTAACTCCCCAGCGAGGCCTGGCGAGGGGGGAGAGCGACGACCAGATCCTAGTCTGCCGGGCGAGCACAAGACCCCCACCCCCGGTTGGAGCTGTCCACGCGCCAACGGGCAGTGAGGAGGCAGAGGGAAGGTAGGTCCCTCCGGGGCCTCTGGGTGCCCACCAGAAGCCTCCGCTCGCCGGGCCTATCAAGTCCGCACCTCGCCTCGCTGGGCAGGTCGGGTTACTACAGAACGGCCCCTGGGCGGGCTTGAACATTAACGAGCCGCCCTGGGGCCTTGCGGCCTGCTCTCCCGGGGAGAGCCTGCCGCGCTCCGACAAGCTTCTCCGATGCGGCTGGGTTCCTCCTGGCTCTGTCTTGCCAAACCAAACTGAACGCACTCCGTGCCGCCTAGCGGCCCCCTTCCCCACAGGGGGTTAAAAGGCCCGCTTCGCCCTGGCTCCTCTGTGGCGCGTCGGAAACGCTGATCAAAGTGCTTATGGGGAAGGAAACACTCTCACACTAGGGTTGGAGGAGGCCGGGTGGAGCTGGCTCCGAGCCTCCCGCCTCGACCCGCTTCCCACACTCCCTGGAACGCCGCGGTGGCGGCGCTGGCGGCGCTGGCACACGCGATTCGCTCGGCAGAGCTCTGCGCGGCGGGGACGGGAGGGCGGCGGGGTGGGGGAGGGCCAAGGGGCCGAGAAGCGAGCCCGGGCTGCGCGCCAAGAGGCCCGGGGCCGCAGAGAAGTCGCCTCTCGGCTCAGCGCTCACGGGCGTGCCCGGGAACCCGGAGGGCAGGCAGCGGCCCCACTCGGTCGGGCTCCCGCGGTCTCCGGGCCGCGGCGCGGGGCTCGCTGGGGCCGGGCGCGCGCCCGGCGCCGCTGGATTGACTCTCGGGGCTCGCGCTGCAGAGATCCGCTTGTCAGTTCAAGGGCAGGACCGAAACTCTGCAAGCGGAGTCTGGCGAACAGGAAATTTCTCATTGACAAGGTGCTGCCCCTCCCCCCACGCCCGGCTTCAAAACAAAACAAAAACCCAGCGCGAGAGGCCGACGCACCCAGCCTCGCCGCTGCGGCCTGCGCCCTGCCACCGCCCCGGTGACCCCGGCTCTTCGGTCCAGCCCGGGCGGTGGAGAGCTCGCCAGCCCTGAGCTCCGAACGCAGGCGGCGGCAAACCAACAGGCCCAACGGACGGGCTCGATTCGGGCCCCGCGGAGGGCGCCCAGCTGCCACCCTTCGGGACTTGGCCGGAGCCGTACGGGAGCGCCGAGTCCTGGAGGCTCCACGCCTTCTCGGGTTATGAACCAAGGCCGAGCGGTTAGACCGAGCTGCCGGAGGCCGCAAGGTCAGCGGCTCCCTAGAGGGAGTGGGGGCGGGGAAGCCGCCCGGCGCCGCCGACTTGGCAAAGCCTGCCGCCGGGACCTGGGAGGGCTACGAGATCGGCTTGGCAAAGTTCCTGTGGAAACTCCACGTTTTGAAACTCCAGCGTTATTGCTGGAGGAGGGGGTGAGGGGGACGCGCCGAGAGCGCTGGGGCCGCATGCACCCGCCGTTCACTCTGGTGTGTGTGTGGGGGGGGGGGTCGGCGCCCCCTAGTCCAATGGGAGAGCCAGAGGGCGGGGACGACTGGTTCCCCGGGCCAGTTCTTTTGTGTCCCCTCTTTCCCCCACACTCTGAGGAAAATTTATAAGCCTAGCTTTATTTATTGAGTTCAGACCTGAGAGGTAAGAATGCTGTCTTTTTCAGGACTCAGATATTCAGGGTAATTTCGCATTTGACACATGTAAATACTTAGTATTCTCAGGTAAGGTCAAATTATTTATCATCTTAATTTATATTTCAATAGGCCTACAATTTAGAGGCGCGAAATGCCTCCTTATGAATCATTATGGTCTATTAGGGGAAGTAATGTATAAACAGCACTATTTGGAAGGGAATCACTTATGTTGACATTTAAATGGCTCTTCAATAGTTAAAAAGAAAAAAGGGGGCTTCGAGTGCCTTTGATTAAATATACAAATTTACAAGACCATCAGCAAAGCCATCAGGATTATAAATTCTTGAGATTTTTAATTTAGTTATTCCTGGGTTTTGTTTTTTGCTTTATCCTCCTAGGACCTGCATGTCATTTAATCCCTTTGGGGAAATTTACAAATGGCAGGCAAAATATAATTCTTCTCTCTTTCAGCTAAATGTCTTAGCAGGAACCCAGGGCACCTCTGGAAATCTGAACAAACTCCACCAGCAGGGACTCCAGTGGTAAGTTTGTAGATCTTTGTACATCAGTGATAGAATCCTCCACTTTAGCAATATTGCAGCTAATTTGCGAAACAGCAGAGCTTCCCTGCTGAGGTCTAACCTTCCAGAAAGGCCTGTGTCCATCCATCCATCCATCCTTATATTCCTACATCCTCCAGCACATATGTTTAAGTCATACTTCTTATTATACCTGCTACAATATCACCTTTGAAGAACTTCTTCCTGGCTGTCCCCCTACCCCCACCCCATGCACTCTATTGAATCGCCCTGTGGTATTCACTTGAAGCATCTCCCATCTTGACCCCCTATCTCTTTCCCAGGCACCCTACTTATCTGTTCCCCTGAACAGCTGTACCTCTTGAAAAAGGTTCGTTTCCACCATGTTCATTCCACTGTCTTACATTGTGTTCAGTCTTAAATTCTGCTACTTTTTGAAGTTATTCTAAGATATTGGGATAAATAAGGTTGTTCCATGTAGCTTTGTTTGTAATTGCATAAAATTAGAAGCAACGTAAATGCCCAGCAGTGACATTGATGGCACCGGCAAACAATGGAATTTTCTGTAGCTATTTTAAAAATGAAGATTTGCTCTGTGTACTGATATGGAATAGACCCCAAGGTCTATTGTTAAGGGCAGAAACACAAGACGAAGAACAGGGTGTATATAGTGTTGTGTAATCTGTGTGAAAACAGTGTGAAGGGGGAATCTAGATACATATTTGTACTGTATGAAATACGTCTCCAGCATGGGTGTACTGCATAGCCCCCACCTACTACATATGCAATTGTATGACCTCTGTTTTATTTTCATAAATGGAAACACACTGCACAAGCTGTTCTATACCTTACCTATGAAACTTATCACCACTCAGCTTCTACATTGTTTTCTATCAGCATCTGGAGGTAGACCTTGTCTTTGCCAATGCTCATGTAAATTTCACTGTAGAGATACATCATTAAAAACAAACAACTTATAACACTTTCTGCTCTGCAGAAAAGGCTCAAGATCACCAGGCACTTCCTTGTTGCCAGGTTGCTGTTGTTAAGTGCCACTGAGTCAGTTCTGACTCATAATGACCCTGTATAGGGTTTCCGAGGAGCAGCTGGTGGGTTTGAACTGCCCATCTTGTGGTTCACAGTCCAGTACTGATCCAACAGCGCCACACCAGGCTATTGTCAGGAGGGCTGGGCATTTGTCAGCCTTACTTGACCTCTTAGAAGCACTCAACATGCCTGACCACTGACCCCTTGAACTGCTGACTCCTCGTGACTTCCCAGATCCCACTTACCTGATTTCATCCTCCCTCTGAACTTCTGACTCTTTCTCAGCTCCTCTGTATGCTCTCCCTGCTACCTGGAGCCTAGATTCTCTCCTCCCTGCCCTCCATCTCATCCAGGCCCATGGCTCCAAATACCACTTACTTCCGCTTGACTCTCAATTCTTCATTCCCTCAGTTCTAGATTCCAGCATCCAACTGCAGCCCTGACGTTCAACATGGGAGTCTTTGAGGCATCTGTGTCCCCGCTCAGTGGCACTTGCCAGCAACAACAAGATGTCATTAGAGTCCTGGTGTAGCGCTGTGGGATAAAGTACTGGACTGCAAGATCAGTTTGAACCACAAGGTCGGTGGTTCAAACTCACCAGACGCTCCTTGGAAATGGATTGATACAGTGGCTGCAGCAATGGGCTTACACATAGCAGTTACGAGGATGGCACAGAGCGGGCAGTCTTTCCTTCTGTCCTTCATAGGGATGCATTCCAGGGCACCTAACAACAACAATAACAATAGCAGGCTTATTGGATAGAAAATTGGAAGTAGGCTCAGTTAACCTTTCCTGTGGACTAGAAGGAGGTGAGGTGGGAGATGAAGGAGAAGAGGTCAAGATTGACCTCCCAGGCTTCTGTTTCAAACACTTGAAAGTATTGCTGAGTGAGGGTCCATGCAGCGGAATCATTTGTCTTGCTCAGCCCCTGATGTCCCAGCATCCAGTGCAGGACCTGGCATTTAGTACTTCATATAAATTAACTTACTTTATGCAGATAGGTAGAGTTGTTATCTATAGATGAGGAAATGGAGACAGAAAGGTTTCAGAACATTTCCAAGATCACACAGAAAATGGTGGAACTAGGATTTGAACCCAGGCAGCCTGTTTCCAGAGTCTGTGTTTTAACTACTCTGCTATACTGCCTCATAGCATGCTTAAAATGGAATTCTTACAAAATGAATTAATAGGTATTGTTGGTATCTACTAAACGCCACACATTCAAGTGTTTGAAGCAGAATCCTGGGGTCAATCTTGACCTCTCTTCTTCATCTCCCACCTCACCTCCCTCTAGTCCACAAGGAAGGTTAACTGGTTCTACTTTCAAATTTCTGTCCAATAATCCTGCTAGTTCTATTGTCCTTGCTAGGTGCCCTGGGGTCAGTTCTGACTCACAGTGACCCTACGTACAATAGAACGAAACACTGCCCAGTTCTGTGCCATCCTTATAATTGTTATCTTTGAGCCCATTGTTACAGTCACTGTGTTGATCCATTTTGTTGAGGGTCTTCCTGACCCTCCACTTCACCGAGCAGGGACTGTTGTGGTTAGCTGCCATCAAGTCAGCTTCAGAGTAGAACTGTTCCATATCGTTTCTTGGCTGTAATCTTTACAGAAGTTCACCAGGCCTTTCTTCCACAGAGCGGCTGTGTGGGTTTGAACCACCAACTTTTAGTATAGCAACCAATGGCCAAACCACTTGTGCCATCCAGGTTCCTCTCCAATAAACCTACTTCTTTGTATTCTCTGTTAGGCCAGACCACCTTTTTATGGCTTAGATTTCAATCCATGATTATTATTATTCCAACTGGTCTCTGTGCCTCCACTCGCCCCACCCCAACCCCCAACCTGTCTGCCACATAGCAGCTAGACAGATCGTTTAAATACACATTGCGTATCATTTCCTGCTAGTTCTCAATGCACTTGGAATAAAACCCAAACATCTTCACAAGGGTTATAATCCTGGCCACTTCATTGCCTTCCACCTTCTACCTCGCCCTTTGAGGACTAGCCACACAGGCCTCTTGTCAATTCCTGCACAGGTTCTGAGAATTCACCCCTGTACAGTCATCTCACTAATGCAACTGTTTCCACTGGGTGTATCATCACTTTGTACTAAATCTACATCCGTTTTTAGCAATGAGCAGGTATCAAATCATGTTCTCTGGTTGCTCCCAGCTATATTCTCTGGTACCTAGCACTATGTGGATAAGTCCAAAAGTATTGCTATCCATTATCTTTTTATTCCATTTTTCCACGAACTTTTTTGAAACCCCCTCAGACATATTCCAAAAAATATGTGCTTAAACGTGCCTCGGTGATACATGAAGGACTGCAGACAAGTTCTCTCTGTGATACATTTGGCTTAGTATCATTACGGTACCTCTAAAACAAAGGTTGGCTGCCAAAAGTGTTGTGCAAAGATCAGCTAACTCACAGAGCTCATCTTTCCATCAGTGTTTTAAGCAAAATTAAAGCTAATAAAGATGATTTTATGGTATGAGTTGTAACCAGGAACTAGTCTTGGATTTTTACTAATCCAAAACAGTGACTTCCAAGGAAGAGAGAAGTCAGCTCAGAAGACTTTGATGACTGTTTTTTGGGATTCCAAATGGGTCACTTGATAGATTTCTTTCTTTCTTTTTTTTTTTTTGAGGAACACAGAAAAATCATGAGAGCTTTTTATGAAGAATTTCAAGAAAACGGAAAACTGCATCGGTGAGAAAAAGGCCAGGGAAGTTGCACTGAGGAAGTTTTCGTATCACTGCAATACACCTGCTCATTTTTCTAGGTTCGCAACGGCTGCTCTACAAGAATTTCATTGGGAAACCTTGCCCCATTCCACCCCACAACCCTGATCTTGTCCCTTCACACTTTGTTTTGTTCCCCAATCTCAAAGAACATTTAAAAGGAACACGATTCGAGTCCCTTGAAGATACCAAAACTGCTGTTTTCACATGGTATAAATAAATCAAAGGGTGCAGAATTCTTTGGAGAAGGGTTAGACAGAAAGGTTGCCTTCAGAAGTGTAAAGACCTAGATGGAGGAGATGGTGAGAAATAATCATTTCACATTTTGGTATTTTTGTTTAATAAAGGTTTCTATGAATTTGTAAGGGGCCCTGGTGGCGCTATGGGTTAAGCATTTGGGCTGCTAAGGTTGGGGGTTCAAACACACCAAGTACTCCAAAGGAGACCGATGAGGCTGTCTGCTTCCGGAAACCCTAGAGCGTAGTTATACTCTCATATTGCATTGGTGTGAGTTGGAATTGGCTTGATGGCAGTGAGTTTGGGCTTGTTGGGGTTTCTTTCTAAATGATTCTGGAGGAATACTTTTTGACTTACCATCAGAGAAGCTCAAAAAATATTCGATGAAGAATAAATGAATGACTGAATGCTTAATTGTTCGCTAACTGAATACCATGGCCAGAGAAGGAACCAAGTTTAAGAGTGCAAGGCAATCAGAGGTGTGTGCTAAAGGAAGAGGAGGTGCCTGGATTTGCAGGGAGCATCTCTAGTTCAAGTGAGCAATGCCAGACACAAAAATACAAATATCATTTATGATCCTACATATATGAAATACCTAGAATAGGCAAATTCAGAGAAATAGTAAGTTGACTAGAGGTTACCAAGGGCTGAGAAAAAGGGACAAATGGGGAGTTCTGGTTTGGCACTGTGGGTTAATGCGCTGGACTGCAAAGTTGGCTTGAACCACAAAGTTGGAGGTTCAAGCTCACCAGCTGCTCCTCGCTATACAGGGTCGCTAGGAATCAGAACCGACTCGGCAGCACTTAACAATAACATTGCTTAATGGACAGAGTTTCTGTCTGGGGTGATGAAAAAGTTTTGGAAATAGATAGTGGTGATAAAGTTACACAACACGGTGAATATAATTAATGCCACTGAATCATACCCTTATAAATAAATAAAGCAGCAAATGTTACACGTATCTCACCAAATGAAATTAAAGGAAAAAAAACAACCAACCAACCAAAACAAAACCAAAAACCTGTCTCTCAGATCAGACCCTACATAACTTCTCCAATTGCTTCCTTCTGGGTCATCCTGGCAATTTGCCAACTGCAGTTACTCTCGTAAAAGACTTCATTTCTTTCTGGGATCAGCAGGTCTCAGGGGATCTGTTGTGTTCACCATGGGAACCTAAGAATTTCTCATCTGTATAAAGAGTTGCCTATCTTCCAGGTAAGCCTTGAAATAGTGTGGGGCAAAGGAGTTCAAGTCATTCTCTACCTGTTTGGAAAGTTTTTGTACCCCATTAAGACTCAGCTGGAATCTGGTGTGGCACTGTGGGTTAATATGCTCGACTGCAAAATTGGTTTGAGCTGCAAGGTCGGTAGTTCAAGCTCCCCAACCACTCCTTGGAAACCCTATACAGGATCAGAACTGACTCAACAGCACTTAACAACAATACTCAACTGGAGTCCTGGTATAGCGTTATAGGATAAACACTGGACTGCTAAAGGCAAGGCCAGCTAGCTATTCAAAACCACCTGCCGCTGCTTGGAAACCAAACCCTCCCATTGCTATGAATCAAAACCGACTCAACAGTACACAACCACAATACTCAACTGGGGTCCTGGTGGGGTGCTGTAGAAGAAGCACTGATCTACTAACTGCAAAGTCATCAGTTCAGACCCATCAGTTGATCCTCAAAAACCCTATACAGAGTCCCTATGAGTCAGAACCGACTCGACAGAACACAACAACGCTAGAGTAAGGCTCTAATGGTGCTGTGGGTTAGGCGTTCAAACCCACTAGCTGCTCCATGGGCGAAAGATGAGGATTTACAGCCTCAGAAGCCCTACACAGGGTCACTATGAGTCAGAATCGACTCGATGGGCTTGGTAATACTCAAGTACCACTCTGTTTGGGGCAAGACAATAAGCCATGTCCTTTCATACTTCTGAGCAATATTGCTCCTGGCTTTGAACTTCGATAAAGATGGCTCTGCTCTTACATTGGGAAAACTAGAGTGGGGGAGAGCTGACATGTGAGAAGCCCACCACCAGTCCTCTCATATTGGCAAGCTCAGGAAATCTGGGGAGAAGATCACTAGCTTTCTTCGGTTCTTAGGATAACAACTGCTAGAATTTATGAAGGGCTTATTATCATAGTCACAGTTCTAAACGCTTTATAGAAATTTCTAAAACTCCCAATGCCATCGAGGAGATTCAAACTCACAGCTACCCTATAGAGGGTTTCTGAGACTGTCAATCTTTACAGGGAGCAGACAGCCTCATCTTCCTCCCAAGGAGTGGCTGGTAGGCTTGAACTGCCAACCTTGCCATTAGCAGCCCCAATACCTAGCCCACAGTGCCAGTGGTGGTGGTGGTTATGTGTCGTGGAGTCAGTTCCCACTCATAGCAACACTGTATAGGGTTTCCAAGGCTGTAAATCTTTATGGGAGCAGAAAGCCCCATCTTTCTCTCGCGGAGCAGCTGGTAGTTTTGAACTGCTGACCAAACCCATTGCTGTTGAGTCAATTCTGATCCTACAAAACAAAGCAAAACTGCTCCAAAGCTGTACTTTTGGCAGAAACAGACTGCCTCTCATCTTTTTCCCATGGAGCAGCTGGTAGGTTTGAACCACTGACCTTTGGGTTAGCAGCCCAACACTTAACCCACAGTGCTAGGCTGCTTATCCTAGAATAAAGGTACTGTTACTGTCTCCATTTTGCAGATGAAGAAACTAAGGCTTACAGGGATAAGGAGCCAGGATTTGAACTTAAACCTGATTCTCAGAGCACAAACTTTTATTCATGCAGTCAGTCCCCATACATTTCAGGCTTTTCCAGGCCCCTGTGGTCAGTTAGCTAGGTGACTGATTCCACTGACTCCTCAGAATCAGGTGCTTTATGCAGAGCCGAAAGAAAATGGCCTTCTGTAACTTAGCAGGTAAATGATGTATGCCCCTTGAGATAATTTGTTCCACAGGTCTTCCTGAGCTATCTCTTCCCTCTGAAGGGGCAAGATATGGGCAAACCTAAGCTTCTGGGATGGTATCCACGACAGAGTGTGGTCATCCAGTCTTGCTCTCTGACAAAGCCCAGCTGGTCAGCCTGTGTGTGCCCTAGGCGCTTCAATGCTAGTGTCTAGACCAGAAGCTTTCTGACCCGCTGGCTGGCACAGGAGCACGGAGGACAGACGATCCATCTCCGAGATCACTTAGGCTCTGTCTTTTCTTGACCCAGCCATTGTAGTCGGCTCTAGGTTTCAGGAGTATGATTAATGCTTCACCGACTATTTCCTCTCTTCAGCTTCTGCCTTGCTTTGGGGTTTATTTTACAACCAATGCCAGACTTTCTCTTCTGAAGAGAGTAAATACTCACAGACCTGCGTTTTTACTTGGTGTTACTGAGACGACATTCCAGCCAGTAGATGACATGGAGCCGCTCTGGAGTGGGTAATGAGACTGTTGAGAGTTCAGTGCTAACCTACCACCACTACCACCCAAGGCCTAATCCTGTAACTATTTGGAAGACACCAAAAATCAGGACTGTAGGAAAGGCAAGTAATAAGATCATACTGTCTAGTCCTCGTTGGTAATTATATATTATCATTTTTCTCTCTACTTTGTTCCAATAATGATTTAAGGCTGCTTCCAAAGATACACAAAACCCAGCAAAGAAAAATAGAAGTGGGACATGAATTATAATGCAATGCCAGCTCACAACATCTTGACCCCGTTCCACATGATAGAACTGAATTCATAAGGCCTTTCAAAAAATGAGGTAATTCAGCTCTTTTGGTCACAAACACTAGCCTCTTTGTCAATCGAGGGGGTGGTCCACAGTAATGGAAAGAACCGAGGAGGGGAGGCACAAGAGGTCTGGCTTCAAATGGTGACTCCCTGGGTGTGTGACCTTGGGCAAGTCACTCACACTCTTTGGAGTCTGGATTCTGAATTGCTCAAATGTCTTTGCTAATCTCTGAACACCCCTCCTCCCTCCCACTCCCTCTGACTTCGAAGGAAGGCTGGTCCAGGCAGACATAGTCCAGTACTGCCTGTCCATCCGACGTGAGGAGCTCTCTTGGGGGTAACTAGCCTTACTTAGCGAAATGGGCTCCCAAGAAGTTCATTCAAATGTGTGTACTGCACGCACTCTCTTTCACATACACAGAGAAAACAAAATTTGAACTGTCCCTTCCCTCAACATAGGGGATTCCCCACTCTTAACCTTTCAAGATAGAGGAAGGGAAAGCATTGAAGATTTCCTTTTGGGAGGCAGGGTGTCCTTTTGGGAGAAGGGCCTTTCAGACCTTCTCGATCTCCCTTCTTCAGGCGTGAGCTACTTTTTCCCCTCTTCTTGGACTTCAAGACACATATCATTTGGTGGAGACACTGGGGTTGTCCTTTCCCCAATTTAGTCTTCATCCACCCTAGCTATTGTCAAGTCGCCTCCCCCCCATCTGCAACTCATGGTGACTCATCATGCACATGGGAATCGGACTGCTGTGATCCATAGGTTTTCACTGGCCGCTTTTCGGAAACAGATTACCTAACCTTTCTTCCTAGTCTTAGTCTGGAAGCTCTGTTGAAACCAACTCAGCATCATAGCCACATGCCAGTCTCTACCAACAGTCAGATGGTAGTTTTGCAAGAGGTGCACTGAGACTAGGGCTTGTCCAAGTTTGTCTTGAAGTATTTCCAGGGCAGGGCAGGGTCCCGGAGGCACCTGGTCATTTTCTGCATCTTAATGCAGGTGCCGAATATGTGGGTGTACTCGGTGTGTAGAAACCCACCAAGCTGTACATTTTTTATATGCTTTCCTGTGTGTGTGTGTGTACTGTACTTCAAGAAAAACGCTAACAAAATTTTTAAAACGACACAAACAAACTGAGCTGCTAGCCATGCCTGCAGGGCTCTAGAGCAGGAGAATTCACTGAGGGCATGGCTGCTTAGGATGGAGTATGGAAGCAGGCAGGGCACAGAACACTTGAGGCAGTGAGCAAAGAAGCACATTTTCAATATCACAGATGACGTTTGCTTTCGGTGCTTTGTTTAGAGCCATGTGCCAGGATGATGGGCCCTGTTCATGCTGAGGCTTCACAATACACCTTCCCAGCATAGCAGTGACTGGACAATCTCTGTCTCTCCAATCCACTCTGTTCTCCTTCTCTGGGGGAACTCCCAGACCAGCCAAAGCTGGACTTTCTCCCTAGCCCCTAAGCAGGCTAAGCCTCTCCCCATCTTCCCCCATAACTCTTCCTCTCCAGACCCACCCTTCTCCTTTGCTCCCCTCCAAACCTGCTTCTTCTCCAGGTTCCCAGTCATCTACTTAGTTATGCAATCCGTGAATCTGGGACTCACTCTTGACACCCCCAACCTGGTCCATCTTTTGTTCTTTTCTCTACCCAGTCCTTGTTGGTGTTAAGTGCTGTTGAGTTGGTTCCAACTCATAGAAACTCTGTATAGAGTTTCCAAGGAGCAACTGGTGGGTTTGAACCGCTAACCTTGTGGTTAGTAGTGCAGTGCTTATCCTACAACACCACACCAGGACTTGGAACCACCCATTCTGTCTGTGTCTAGCACCCTTTCCAGTGAATCTACTCACCTAGTCCATGGCATTAGCTTCCCAACTGCCCTCTGAACCACTCCTGACCCCCAACCATCCATTTCCACCATTACAAATCTCCACGGCCTGCTGTGGGCCCGGCACTCCTTCAGGCACTTGGCACGCCCTGGTGAACCAGAGGTCTGCCCTCAGGGTGCTTACATTCCACAGGAGAGAGACCTGGCAGTGAGACAATCCAAGGTAACATGTTCTAAAATCTCCTCAGATGGTAGAAAGTGACAGGTGACATAAGAAGAAAATGGAAGTATCTGGAAGGGAGGGTGTGCAGAGAAGGTTATGCATGGAGGATGGTCAGGGGAAGTGTCTCCTTGAAAAGGTAAGATGTGGGCAGGGACTCCAAAGAGGCCAGGGAGTGACCCCAGTGGAATTCTGGGAGAAAAGTGTTGCAGGCAGAACCAAACCCAGTGCAAAAGCCCGGCAGTACGAGGGTGCCTGCTGTGGCTCAGGAACAACCCGGATTCCAGTGTAGCTAGGAAGGAACAATCAGAGGGGTAATGAGGCAGACCCTGTAGCCAGCATGATGGTGTTCAAATATAATTCCAGCAGTCACCTTCTTACTTGCAACTTCTACTACTGAACAAAGATGAAAACTCCCACGTTGTCCAGCAGGTCCTACCTCTAGGTAGTTTTTTCACAGTTTCCGGTCTCTTCCCAAACCAGGATGTTCCCAGGAACTGGCCCATATGCATCTTCCCTCTACCCTCTTGTCCTAGTCTTCTAGAACTCAGTTCAAACATCGCTTCCTCCAAGACACACCTTCCCTGGACCATGCCAGTCTCCTAGTTTTACCCTCTGCAACCAGCCTGCCCCTCTTCATCACAGGCCGCACCAGTCTATCATTACATTTATAATTAGCTCATTTGGTTCATCACTTATTTACTGGTTGTTTCCTCTATGCCAGGCACTGTTCTGGGTGCCAGGGCACCATGGGGAAACAGGACAGACAAGGTCCCTATCCTATGGAAGGCAGATCATAAATAGAAAATATAATAAAGGAAATAACTCCAGATGACGTTCTGAGCTCCAAGAAGATAAAGCTGGGTAGTAGAAGGAGAGTGATGGGAGGGAGAGCAGCATGGGGGATGATGGCCAAGGAGGCCTCTTTCAGTAAATGATGCTTGAGCTGAGAAGGAGTCAGCTCTATAGAGATGGGGGAAGAGAGTTCCAGGGACCGGCCTTCAAAGAGGACTGTTTTTGCTATTATTGTTGCTACTAGGTGCTATTGAGTCCATTCATACTGAACCCACGTAAAACAGAACAAAACACTGCGTCGTCCTGCGCCATCCTCACAATTGTTATGTTTGAGTCCATTGTTCCAAACACTGTCTCAATCAATCTTTTTTTGCTGACCCTCTACTTTACCAAGCATGATGTCCTTCTCCTGGGACTAGTCCCTCCTGACAATATGTCCAAAGTATATGAGACAAAATCTCGCCATCCTCCACTCTAAGGAGCATTCTGGCTGTACTTCCTCCAAGACTGATTTGTTTGTTCTTCTAGCAGTTCATGGTACTTTCTTTTCTTTTCTAATAATATTTTAGTGTATTTTTTGGTGATCGTTTACAAAGCAAATTAGGTTCTCATGTAGCGATTTCTAGGCATATGGTTCAGTGACAATGGTTACATTTTTCACAATGTGTCAACATTCTCAAGTACTTCCATTCTAGTTCTGTTTCCTCCATGGTACTTACTTTCAATATTCTTCTCACACCATAACGCAAATGCATCCAGTCTTCTGCGGTCTTCTTTATTTGTTGTCCAGCTGTCATGTACATATGAGGTGATTGAAAATACCATGGTCAAGTGCATCTTAGTCCTCAAACTGACATCTTTGCTCTTGAATACTTTAAAGAGGTCTTGTGCAATAGATTTGTCCAATGCAATAGCACGTTTTGATTTCTTGACTGCCACTTCCATGAGCATTGATTATGCATCCAAGTAAAATGAAATTCTTGACAACTGCAATCTTTTCTCCATTTATCAAGATGTTGTCTACTGGTCTACTTGTGAGGATTTCAATTTTTTTTTTACGTTGAGCTGGAATCCATACTGAAGGCTGTAGTCTTTGATCAACAAGTGCCTCAAATTTCCCTCTCTTTCAGCAGAGTTGTGCCATCTGCTTATCACAGGATGATAATGAGCCTTCCTCCAATCCTGTAGCCCAGTTTCTCAGATTATTTGCTCACTATACAGAATGAAAGGAGCTCTGGTAACGTAGTGGTTACGAATCGGGCTGCAAGCCGCAAGGTCACTAGTTCGAAACTACCAGCTGTTCCGCGCGAGAAAGATGAGGCTTTCTGCTCCCGTAAAGATTTACAACCTCGGAAACCCTATGCAGTGTCGCTATGAGTCGGAACCAACTCCATGGCACATAACAACAATGCTGTGGACTAATGTGTCTGACTGCAAAGCCATCTGAACTACAAGGTTGGTGGTTCAAGCTCACCAGCTGCTCCTTGGAAACCCTATACAGGGTCGCTATGGGTCGGAATCGACTCGACGGCACTTAACAACATACAGATTGAATAAATATGATGAAAGGATACAACCCTGATGCAAACCTTTCCTAATTTTAATCCATATAGTATCTCCTTGTTCCCTTTGAACGACTGCCTTTTGGTCTATGTACAGGTTCTGTAGGACCACAATTAAGTGTTCTGGAATGCTCACTCTTCATAGTGTTACCCAAAGTTTGTTATGATCTACGTAGTTGAATGCCTTTGCACAATTAATAAAACACAAGTGAACATCTTTTGGAGTCCTGGTGTGCTGCTGTAGGATATGCACTGGATCACAAGGTCAGTTTGAACTGCAAGGTTGGTGGTTCAAATTCACCAGCTAGCTGCTCCTCGGAAACGCTATACAGGGTGGCTATGAGTTGAAACCGACTCAACAGCACTTAACGACAACAAAACCTCTTTCTGGTATTCTCTGCTTTTAGCCACGATCCATCTGACCTCTGCAATGATATCCTTCATTGTAAGTCCTCTTCTGAATCCGACCTGAATTTCTGGCAGTTCCCTGTCTATATACTGCTACAACTTTTTGAATGATCTTCAGCAAAATTTTATTTGCATATGGCATTAATGATATTGTTTGATAATTTCTGCATTCTGTTGGATCATCTTTCTTCGGGAAGGGCACAAATATGGATCTATTCCAGTCGGTTGGCCAAATTTCTTGGCATAGATGAAGCGGTATGCCAAATTTCTTGGCATAGAGGAGTGAGTACCTCCCGGATCGATTCAGTTTGTTGAAAAATTTCAATTTGTATTCCACCGATTCTTCACCAGTGTTTTCAGTGTAGCCTGGACTTCTTCCTACAATACCAGTGGTTCTTGATTAGATGATAGCTCTTGAAATGGTTGAACATTGATTGATTCTTTTTCGGCACAACAATTCTGTGTATTCCTTCCATATTCTTTGGAAGATTTTTTGAAGCTTGAAATATTTCTTCAGTCCTTTCAGCTTGAGAAATGTTGAGTGTGTCCTTTCTTTTTGACTTTCTAACTCCAGGCTTTTGCACATTTCATTATAATATTTTACGTTGTCTTCTCAAGCTGTCCTTCGAAATTCTGTGGCCTTGAACTACTTGGGGAAGGGAAGAAAGGTCTGAATGGCTGGAGCAGAATGTTTTCCTTGTGGTTGCATCCCCTGTGCTGACAGCTCACTATATGTCCTGGATGAAGGAGCAGCAATTTCAGTTCTGCCCATCCATCAATTCCACATTCCCCATGGAAGCTGCAGCCCTTGCCAGTCCTCCAAGAACATGCCCTTCCCACTAAACTAAACCCTAGAACCTTCACTTGAGGTCTTTGGATGACGTAATCTGGGCCCTAGACAGACAATCCCTTGAAATGGAGCAAAAATGGTGGCCCCTGTATGCATGCCCATTTTTGCAGGAGTGCCCACAGAGGGCCTGAGAAGTCAACACGTTTATGAGCGAAGATCCAGTCTTCATTGTGTAAGTGAGGGAACTGAGGTCTAGAATGGAAGGCTATTACGGGGCCACCTGCTTGGTCACAAGCTCCACCAGATCTAGCTGTGCGAAGCCAGAGAAGTGGGGGTGTCTCTTGTTGGGATTTGCTATCTCCCTGCCTCTTGTGTAGGAGCTCTTACAGTACCGTGAACTAAGCACTGGGCTGCTAACCACAAACTTGGCAGTTGAAACCTACTAGCCATCTGCTCCACAGGAGAAAGATATTGTTGTTATTGTTGTTGTGTGCTGTGGAGTCGGTTCCGACTCATAGTGGTATGAAGTCTCAGAAACCCTAGGGAGCAGCAGCTCTACTCTGTCATCGGGTCACTGTGAGTCGGAATCGACTCAATAGCAGTAGGTTTGGTTTTCTGGGGTTTGTCTCTTGTGTTGGCTAGGGCTGTCAAAACAACATACTCCAAGTTGTTGTTGTTTAGTGCCGTCGTGTTGGTTCTGACTCATAGCCAGCCACGCTGTATAGGGTTTCTGAGGAGCAGCTGGTGGGTTTGAACTGCCAACCTTGTGGTTCACAGTTCAGTGCTGATCCTATAACACCACACCAGGAGTCCTACCATAAAGTCAGGGGCTTTAAAGAACAGAAATTGACTATGTCACAGTCTTAGAGGGTAGAAATCTGAATTCAGGGCATTGATTGGCAGGACGAAGCTTTCTCTCTTTCTGCATTCCAGAGGATGATCCTTGTCTATAGCCCTGGCATTTCTTGGTCTCCCTTGACTGTCTATCGATGTATCTTCACGTGGCGTCTGTCTTCCCTTGTGCAGTTTGTGTCTTATCTGCTCTTTTTATAAGACATCACTCAGAAGGGATTATGTTTAGAACCCGCCCTACTCCAGCATGCACTCATTAACCCCACAAACGCAAACTCCTCTTTCCAAACTGGGTCACATTCACAGGTATGGGGATTAGAAAACTCTCTATCTTTTTGAGAGACACAATCCAATCCACATGTGTGGTGACCTGCTCCCTGTACTATACACATGATTATCCCTGTTTCTATATGCCTGCTGGGTGGGATAGGTTGTGTTTCTAAATGTTAGCTTAATTTCTTCTTTACTTACGTGTCTCCACACTCCGAGTTGAGGCACTTGGCAAGGGCTCCTGCCTCCCGTGCCTGAAGGACCATGGAGATCGAGGGAGGCACAGGGCGTTCACTCCGGCTTGTGGTCAGACCTGTGGCTGGATATTCTTAGCAGCCTTCGGTTGTCCAGCCCCAGGATTGAAACTCCCCTGTCACTAAGGCTTAGAGCTTTCACCACCAGGGCAGAGATGTTTTCTATTTTCTGGCCAGCAACTCAGAGTCCAGACTGAATAGGAGCGTGCTGGCTTAACAGGCCCAACTTTGGGGCCTAGCCCAGCATCACACGTAGCAGCCTCAGGCCTGACTGACCAGCCAGAATGTTTTCAAAACATGTTCTGGTTTAGCAGAACTGCTCGGCAGGGCAGGAGCTTTTGGCCACAGCACAGTGGTTATCACGTCTGACCTCGTTCCTGGGCCCAGAGGCAATTCTAAGGCCTGGGAGTTTTGAACACTTTCTGACCTTCCATTATAGAGGTTTAAAGACATCCACTGGGGGTCCAACCTAAACATTAAAAGGGGGCATCAGGATTAGAGACCCCCATTCTGCCTCTTTCCTTCAATGCCTGGGTAAATTCTCCTCCTGGAAGAAACTGCTTTTCCCACTTTCAAGGTGCTGTCATGTTTAGCAGTGGTGCAGTGGTGGGGGGAGGACATGGGAAAGGGTCTCAGCCATTCTCCAACAGTCATGGAGGAGGCCCCTGTGTTTAGGGAATCCCTGGGTAGTGGAGACAGTTAAAGTGCTCAGCTGCTAACCAAAAGGCTAGAGGTTCAAATCCACCCAGACGTGTCTCTGAAGAAGCACCTAGTGATCCACTTCTGAAAGGCCATAGCCACTGAAAACTTTATGGAGCCCAGTTCTATTCTAACACATAGAGTCCCCATGAGTTGTTGTCAACTTGATGGCAACAAGTCTAGCAGGGCTGCAGTTTGAGAAGCTGGCTGTGCAATAAGGATAGGAGGACCTGTCCTTAACAGCCTATGATAACGCAAGCTTGCTTGCTGAAAGTCAAGAGAACTTGAAGCACTTACCGACAAAGATCCAAGATGGCATCCAGTATGGATTATACCCCAACATACAGAAAGAAAGCAAAGAGCCTCACAGCCGGACCAATAAGCAACATCACAGTAAATGGAGAAAAGATTGACGCTGTTAAGGATTTCATTTTCCTTGGATCCACAATCAAGGCTCGTGGAAGCAGCAGTCAAGAAATCAAACGACGTGTTGCCTTGCGCAAACCCAGAAAACCTTCCAAGAGATGGAGCATCACAATGGTTCCCGCCATGCACACAAACACACCAGTGATCATGAAGATGGCAGAGGATGGAGCAACATTTCTTCTTGTTGTACATATGGTCATCATGAGGTGGAGTCAACTTGATGGTGACTACAATGGAATCTGAGCCAACACTACGACTTGCTTTGACCAACAGAAAGCGGCCGAAGTGATCACTGTATGAATTCTGAGGCTAAGCCTTTAGAGACCTTGCAGCTTCTGCTTCACCCTTTTGGGAAATTCTTATAAGGATACCTGTTTCAGGTACTAGAGGACAAAAGGCCTCAGGGAGAAGAGTCCATCTTGGGCCTTCCCTCAGCTGGTTCTCTAGCCTACTTGCATGCAGTTACTTGAGTGAGACCAGTCATACCAGCAGAGGAATCGCTCAGCCAACCCACCAGATTGTAAGCAAAAATAAGAAATGACTGTTGTTTTAAGTCACTAAATTTAAAAATTTTTATTTTGTTGTTGTTGAAAATATACACAGCACTTAACAACAACAACAACTTGTGGTATGCTGTTTAGGCAACCCTAGTGTGGCACTGTCGGTTAATGTACTGGACTGTAAAGTTGGTTTGAGCTGCAAGGTCGACAGTTCAAGGTTACTAGCTGCTCCTCGGAAACCCTATACAAGGTTGCTAGGGGTTGGAACCAACTCGATGGCACTTAACAACAACAATAACAACAAGGTAACTAAGACAACACAAGAGACAAGCCCCCCAAAACCAAACCTACTGCCATCAAATTGTTTCCCACAGAGTAGAAATGCTCCCTAGAGTTTCCGAGAGTTTCCATCTTTATAGTAGGTTTGAACCGTGGAGTTTGTGGTTAGCAGCCCAGTGCCTAGCTCACTGTGCTACCAGGGCTCCTACACAAGAGGCAGAGAGATAGCAAACCCCAACACTTCAACAATTTCAACACGTACATTTCAGTGGCAAGGAAGTCACTAAATTTTAAGGTGGTTTGTTACACAGCAATAGCAAACTGATACATTTCACTTGATCAGATGGTAGAAAGGTTTCCATCTAAAAGAAAGTTTTAGAAGAAAGTATGTTTTAGTGGATATTAGGAAAAGTCCCCAATTCAAGGGCAAAAACCTTTTACCTAGAAGAGATTCTTCCTTAAGGCCTTCCCAGCTTTCTCTGGGTTTGTGCTTACTGTATCTGTGCTTGCTGCTTCTAGGACTGGGCCACAGCATAAGGTAAGATGGGAGGGAATTACCAAGGGAAAGAAAAGAGGGCCCTTTTTGAATCTGACACCTTCTGGATACAAAGTCTTCCAATCATCATAAAACTAGTCATCACTTATTAAGACCCTACTAAGTACTAGGAGGAGTGCTGGTGTGGCGCTGTGGGTTAATGTGTCAGACTGCAAAGCCATTTGAACTGCAAGGTCAGCGGTTCAAGCTCACCAGCTGCTCCTTAGAAACCCTATACAGGGTAGCTATGGATTGGAACTGACTCGATGGTACTTAACAACAAAAAGTGCTAGGAATTATGGTATTGGAGAAGAATATCGAAAGTGCTATAGAGTGTCAAAAGAACAAACAAATTTGTGTTGGAAGTACAGTCAGTCCTTAGACACGATGCTGGCGAGAGTTGGTCTCTCGTATCTTGGACATGTGGTGGCTCTGTATGACAAACACTGGACTGCGAACCACAAGATCAGCAGTATGAGTCCACCAGGCATGGGAGAAGTGAGGTTTTCTGCTCCTCCTAAAATTTACAGACTGGGAAACCCTATACAAGGTAGCTATGAGTCGGTACCAACATGATGGCACTTAACAACAACAACCTTGGACATTTTGTCAGGAGGGACCAGTCCTGGAAAAGGACATCATGCTTGGTAAAGTAGAGGTTTAACAAAAAAGAGGAAGACCTTTAACAAGAAGGATCGACACAAAATTCATTTCACATACTTTGGACATGTTATCAGGAGGGGCCAGTCCCTGGAGAAGGCCATTATACTTAGTAAAGCAGATGGTCAATGAAAAATAGGAAGGTGGATGAACACAGAATCTGCAACAATGGGCTCAAAAACAACAAGTGTGAGGATGGTACAGGGCTGGGTCGTGTTTTCTTCTGTTGTGCATAAGGTCGCTATGAATCAGAACCGACTCAATGGCACCTAACAACAACAACAACATTTTGTAGATGATGAGAGGAGACTCAGAGAGGTTAGTTAAGTAACTTCCAAGATCACAAAGCTACTGAACCTGGACCCCCAAACTGACAATTCTCTCCCTTAAGGTTGGATGAATAAGGAGGGCGACATAGGACACAGGCTTTTTGCCCTAGTAAGTGTAAACAGGAGGAGTTGGTCATATAAAGGAGTCCCTGGGTGGTGCAACCAAAAAGTTCGAAGTTCAGGTCCACCCAGAGGTGCCTCCGAAGAAAGGCCTGGTGATCTACTGCTGAAAAATCAGCCATGGAAAACCTTCTGAAGAACACTTCTACTCTGGTATACATGGGGTCGGCAAATGACAAGTAGACATATAACGGAGGACCAGGCCTCAGCAGGGTAACTGTTTTCCAGACCAGGTATGTAAGAAGAAGGGGAACTGTGGGCCAAATTGCCAGGAAATGCCTCAAGGAGAAGGTGAAAAATCCAGGGGAGAGAGGAAGGAGCTGGGAGGCCTAGGGCATCCAGGAGGAGGGCAGGAAGCTCTCAGTAGGGGCGCCAGCAGCTCCTCCTCCACCCTGCCTCTAGTCTCAGAACTTCAGGAAGACTCAGCTCTTCTCTCCCAACTCCAGCTTAGCCACATTCAACTATCAAGACCAACTCCTGAGAGCGCTGACCTGGGGGGAGGGGGGAAAGCTGCTGAGTGCTCATGCGCACTGCCTCCTTTCAGCCCCACAGCAAAGCTAGGAGAATAGCTAGGGCAGCCTTCAGTGTGGCCTGTAGCCTGCTAACTCCACTCCAGAGTCCTCTCCTGGCCTCCCCAGGCCTCTCCGACCTGCCCTGACATGGATTCTTGGGGTGCTCATGCTTGCATCGCACACCTGATCAGGCACCTGGTGTGTGTGTGTTCACCACCTTGTGCTCCTCTGCCAGACATGGGGGTGGGGGAAGGGGACATCATTTCTAAACTTCAGCTTCCTATTAAGCACCTAGAACCTGCGGCTACCGAGTCGATTCCACGCATAGGACCCTATTAGGGTTTCCAAGACTGTTGTCTTTATGGGAGTACACAGCCTCATCTTTCTCTCCAGGAGTGGCTCATGGATTTAATCCGCTAACTTCGCCATTAGCAGCTTACACCTATTCTACAGCTTTAGTGGGGAAACTCCTGTGGCTTCCTTGTGCCGCTGAGCCTCAATCCATCCTGCTCTGAACAACAGAGCTGCTGAATGTGAGGCTGGGCGGGGGGGGCGGTCGGGGTGACAAGGAGTTTAAGGAGTCCCATAAGGAAAAGCAGGAGGATCCGAGAGAGTAGTTACGGCCTCTCCCTCTTCTGTGCAGCTTTCCCAGCCCCATGTTTGGCAAATCTTAGCCATTTAGGAGGAACTTGGAAACCTGACCACCCACCCACTGCCGCCACCGAGTCAGTTTCCACTCATAGCAACCCTATAGACTAGAGAAGGACTGCTCCCTGGGTCTCCAAGACAGTAAATCTTTACAGTAGCAGGAAGCCTCATCTTCCTCCCACGGAGCAGCTGGTGGGTTTGAACCACTGACCTTCTGGTGAGCAGACCAATGCTTAACCACTGCACCATCAGGGCTCCTTGGAAATCCTACAGAGCAGTTCTAATCTATCCTCTAGGGTCCCTATGAGTCAGTATGGGCTCAAAGGCAGTGGTGGGGTTTTTTTTTTAAACATTTTAGTGAAACCTCTGAGAGACACACAAATTCAGCTAAGTGCTGGGCTACTCACCAAAGGAGTCCTGGTGTGCTGCTATAGGATAAGCACTGGACTGCAAACTGCAAAGTTGGCTATACAAACCTACCAGCTGCTCCTTGGAGCCACTTTACAGAGATTCGGCAGGTCTAAACACCACCAACAACAACTTACCAAAAGGTTGGCAGTTCAAGTTCACTCAAGGGTGCCTCAGAAGAAAGGCCTGGCGATCTCTTTTTCTGAAAGGTCACAGCCATGCAATCCCTCTGAGCAGTTTTACTCTGCAACACATGGGGTCACCAGGAGCCAGAGTTGACTCGATGAGAACTGGTTTAGTTTTACCCACTTTAGCACCAACTGGAACTCAATATTGTTCTTAATACCTCACATCTTGTTGTTGTTGTTGTTAAGTGCTGTTGAGTCAGTTCTGACTCATAGCGACCCTGTCTAGGGTTTTTGAGCAGCGGCTGGTGGATTTGAACCACTGACCTTGCAATTCAAAACGACTTTGTGGTCCAGTGCATGATTCTGCAGTGCCATACCAAGAACTCCTCATCCTGAGCACTTCCAAACAGAGCCTTAGAAAGCAACATATCCCCCATCTTCCTCCGGGAATTGTAAAGCTAGCCCTTATGGTCTTCATTTGACCTGTTCTCAGGTCTGACTGTCTCCAGACCTGATGTGAACAAAACAAAGTCAGAGAAGGCACCTGCTCATGTCATGCCTACCAAAGCCACAGTCAGTCCCACTGCCATCTTTCCACCTGCCATTCAGCCCATCATCACAACACAGGAACCACCTCCCATGGTGCCCAAACTAGGGTGTCTGTCTTGACAACATTAAGTCCTCAGCCAGGTGTTCCCATTCAGAAACCAAGGAGTTTCCAATTGAGATGAGATGCATGGGCAAGGTTGATCTGGGGTCACAGGGAACCATGGGAGACTTTGTCAACTCAACTCCAGATGTACCCGACAGCCCTCATCAGGGACCTGAGTTGGTCAGAATCAGATGTCGCACTGCTGTGTTTACTAGTCTAAAGGGACTAGAAATGACAAGAAACCCAAGAAAGAGTGTCCCTTCTCCCCATCCCTACAGCCCAGTAGACAACAGGAAACCTGGCACCTGGCACTGACTTTGCCCTCTGAGTTTCCGGGACTCAAACAGAGAAGGGAACCTCATGGTTGGACAGCACTTCAAAGATATCATCTCATCTAATACTCAGAACAGCCCTATGAGACACTGTGACAGTTTTAAAGCATGTCTGCAAGTTACTTGACACTCTCCCAACCAAGGTGGGGGTGGTGGTCTCTGACCCCACTCCTAGAAATCTGGGTGGGCTTGTGACTACTTTGCATGCAAAGAAAGTGACACTTCCCAAGGCTGGGTCATAAAAGGTAGTGCTGCCACTTCCTCCTGGCTCTCTTGGGACCCTCCCTCTGGAAGAAGTCAGTAGCTGTGTTAAGAAGACCAACTGCCATGCTGGAGAGTCACGTGGAGGAGGCCCAATCAACAGCTCAACTGAGCTCCCAGTCAACAGTCAGCATCAGCTAAAGCCAGGGGAGTGTGCCATCTTGGACTAAACTCTGACTGGCAACCTCATGAGAGATTCCAAGTAAAAACCTCCCAGCTGAGCCCTTCCCTGAATGCCTGCCCCACAGAACTATGAGCAAAATAAAAGCTATTTTAGTGGGAAGGCTTGAGGGTCATTTGTTGAGCAGCAATGGTGAGCCAGGTAGATCCCATTTTACAGAAGAGGAAACAGGAGCGGAGGGATTAGTTGTGGTTGTTGTAAGGGCCATTGAGTCAGTTCCAATTCATAGTGACCCCGTATAGGGTTTCCGAGGAGCGGCTGGTGAGTTTGCACCACCGACCTTGTGGTTCACAGTCCAGTGCTGATCCTACAGTGCCATACCAGGAGTCCAGTAACAACTGGTAAGTGGTACAACCAAAGCTCTAAATTGAAATCACTGTATCACAACCCCTGCTCATCACACCCCTTGGTTTTTGGGGTTGTTGTTGGTTTTTTTTTTTTTTTTTTTCCCACTTTCTAGATGAGAACAGTCTCTTTAGACTCAACTGGTTTCCAAACCTAGCTCTGCGTCAGAGTCAGCTGTGGCGAGCGTTAAAGATAGAAATTTCAAGGCCCCACCCCAGGCCAACTGAGTTCGAATTGTCAGGCAGCCATAGGTCTAGGAATCTGCATTCTAAACTGATTCGTAACCACTACACTACCAGAGCTCCTTTAGGGGCTTAGAATTTAATCGGCTCCCTCAGAACGGCAAAAAGGAAAAAGCGAGAACATTCCCAGCCCTGACCAGAAGAAATCTCATACATGGCTGGTGGTAGTATAAATTGGTACAATCAGCGATTCTACTCCTGAGTATACCTAGAGCCGACAGAAATGTGCACAATAATTCACCATAAGGCATGTACACAACAGTTCATTGCAGTCCTATTTGTAATAGCCCCAACCCAAGACTGCTCAAATGCTCATCAACAGTTGTTGTTGTTGTGAAGTGCCATTGAGTCGGTCCTGACCCATAGTGTCCCTGTATAGGCTTTCCAAAGAGTAGCTGGTGAGCTTGAACCGCTGTCATTGCAATTCAAACAGCTTTGCAATCTGACGCATTAGCCCACAGCTCCACATCAGGACTCTCATCCACAGCAGAAGAGTAAATAAAACAAAATGTGGCCTATTCGTACAGTACAACACCACACACACCAAGGAGAATTCATGAACGGTGCTACACACAACATGGATGAATTTCACAAGCATGATCTTGAGAGCAAAAGAAATCAGACACACAAAAAGCCCCTAGTGTATGTATGAATCCATTTCTCTAACGTACCCAATCAGGCAACACTAATGATGCTATTCGAAGTTAAGATAGGGGTTACAGGGTGGGAGGAGCATTGGTGAGCCACTGGTAGAATTTTTGCCTTCTGTACTGGAGACACTGCTTCAAATCCCTGCCAATGTATCTCATGCGCAGCTACCACCAATCTGTCAGTGAAGGTTTTGTGCCGTTAGGATACTGAACAGGCTTCAACAGAGCTTCGAGACTAAGACAAGCTAAGGAAGAAAGGCGTGGTGATCTACTTCTGAAAATTAGCCAATGAAAACCCCATGGATCACAATGGTCTGATCCACAGTGATGATCACGGGGATGGCACTGGAACAGACAGTGTTTTGCCCCATTGTGTATGGGAGGGATCACCTTGAGTTGGGGGGCCAATGTGATGGCAGCTAAGTCCCTCAGAGGAAGCACAAGGCCCTTTCTGGAGTACAGGTGAGGTGATATTTTGGGTTGTTTTTTTTTTTTTTTTACTATCTGAGTACTGGTTACATGAGTGTGTCAATCAAGCTGTATATTAATTAATAATATGTGCACTTTTCTGTACAGCTATTTTGAATATGAAAAGCACACGATCCTCATCGTCAGTCCTCATCTAATGGAGAATGAGGACTCGAAGCACAGAAGAGCTTCTGGGGCAGAATTGTAAAGAAATTTATATTACTAGTGGCAAAGAAATATAGTCATGGGACTTTCAAAAGTTGGTTAAGTCCAATATGTTAAATCAAGCGAAGTTGCAAGTGAAATCAAAGGCCATGTTACAGTTCCCGGAACGCGACCACACACATCATGATGCCAGCTGGTGTAGAAGGCAGAGTCCACCCCGTTGGTCCTCCTTCCAGTTTTGGCCGAGGATTAGCTGCAGACAATTGATGACCTCCCATACCTTCAGAGGCAAAAGCCAGAATTCTCCAAAGTAAGAAGTAGTCTAAACCCCATTAGGAGTCCTGGTGTGGTGCTGCAGGATAAATGCACTGGACCGCAAGGTCGGTGGTTCAAACTCACCAGCTGCTTCTCGGAAACCCTATACTGGGTCACTATGAGTCAGAACTGACTCGATGGCACTTACCAACAAGAACAGCAAACTATATCAGACCCACGATTCAGCATCTCTGCCCCAGTGTGCCATTTGTTCTGCTTACAAGCTGTAAGCCTTACCAGAAGAACTAGACAGTGTCTGGCTATCACTACTAACTGCCTTGAAAGGAATCATATTAGAGGGGCCCAGATAGAGTGGGAGAAAATGTGGAACAAAACGATTTAATTCAAATAAAAAAAGATTGGACTTACTGGTCAGAAAGACACTGAGACTATGGCCCTCGACTACCCTTCAGGTCTGGAAAGGAACTCACTTGAATTAAAAGCTCAATTCACAATAAAAAGTTAAATACTTTGAAGAAGAAGGGGGGGAAAATATGTAAATCTTAAGGCTGCCACCTTGAATTTTTATCCTATAGATTCTTGATTGAAATCCCTTTGGGCAATGATACTTAGACACCATTCACTGTGGGAATCAATTGAAAAAGGAGTTTTCCTTCCTAAGGTTCCAGAACTTAGCGGACTTGCCAGAGCTAAGCCTGCAGTCATTAAAGGTAGGCTGAGTTTAAAAAACTGAGGCCCTTAGGGACAGAACTGGGGGAAATGAAACTGCCAGAAAGGGCTGAATCTTTAACCTAGTGATCATGTTGTTGTTATGTGCCTTGGAGTCAGTTCCGACTCATAGCGACCCTGTACAGGGTTTCCGAGGCTGTAAGTCTTTATGGGAGCAGAACGCCTCATCTTTCTCCAGCGGAACAGCTGGGAGTTTCGAACTGCTGACCCTGAGGTTCACAGCCCAATTCGTAACTACTACGCTACCAGAGTCCTTATTTAATAGATGCTGTGTCTTCCTGGAGGTGCAAATGGTCAACGTGCTCAACTGCTAACTGAAAGTTTGCAAGTTGAAGTTCAACCAGAGGCACCTCAGAAAAAAGTCTGGTGATCTACTGTCAAATGATCACAGCCATTGGAAACCCTATGGAGCACAGTTTTACTCTGACACACAGAGTCAGAATTGACTGGATCACAACTGGATGTCCTATAGAAAGGACAGTTAAGGGTCTGGTTGATAATAGATGGAGATCTAGTGGAGACATCTCTTGGGTCCTACTCTAGATATGTGCCACTCCAAGACACAATCATAACTCAAGAGGGAACCTTGTTGCATCTGGGGTCTCCTCTTGCCCTCTCCACTTGGCTCTGAGAGCACAGCCCTGCAGCCAGCAAGCCCAGGCAGGAAGAAGGGTCTCTCTCATGGCCTTCTCTCTCAGCATTAGAAGGGCCTGTGACTTGACTTCCCAGATTTCTTGAGGCTGGCAACAATGACTCAGGAGTTTCTACTCCCATAATAAACCATTTCAGGGCTGCGAACCTCAGGGTCAGCAGTTCGAAACTACCAGCTGTTCTTCAGGAGAAAGATGAGGCTTTTTGCTCCCTTAAAGATTTACAGCCTCAGAAACCCTGTACAGGGTCACTATGAGTCGGAACCGACTCCACAGCACCTAACCACCAATATGTAATTATTACATGGATTTACTTAAATGTAATCTAAAACAGAAGATTCCAGCAAAGACAGTTGTCTCATTTGATACGTGTATTTGTATATATAAATGTCTCAGCTAGAGATACATAGTTTTGGTTTGAACCATCTGTTTCAGATTGTATTACTGTTCCCAATTCTTCACCCCACCCTGTATTCACACCCTCTGTCATGTGATTTTGCAATTCATCCCAATAGAGGTAGATTGTACCTCCCCCAATGACACTGATGTCAGGCCATAGGACTTTTGTCGGTGGCCTGTGGGCAGTTCTGTCTGAGACTTCTGAATTCTTGCGTTTCCACTCTACTCACTTTTGCCACTACCATGAGAACAACTGGTACTTATACATGGAGGATGAGAGACATGCGGAATAGACCGGAACACAACCTACATTAGGCATCAAGTACAGTTGAGCCCAGTCAACATCAGCAAACTACAGCTGATCCATAGACATCTGAGGAAAGAATGTTTATTGATGTAAGTTACTAAGGTTGGGGTAGTTTGTTATCCACATTATTGTGGCAATAGCCGACTGATACACTGCCTAAGGTTATTATTCTCTGCATTCTTCTGCACAATCTGCCATATAAAAGGACATCCTATCTACCTCTATGCCCCCACACCCTTTTTAAATTCTTCATAGCATTGATCGTAACCAGAAATATTGTATCTTTTTTGTTTATACCAGGGGGTTTCAAAAAGTTCGTGGAAAAATTCCATTCTCTTTGAATTCCATCCATTTTTCCAGGAACTTTTTGAAGCCTCATTATATTCTTTCTTCTGTTTCTCTTTCCCTCCCCAGTAAAACAATTTAGGATAGCCGAGACACTCTTATTCCCTGCAATAAATACTCAAATTCTTGGTAGGTATATGTTGTTGTTAAGTGCCATGGAATCAATTCTGATTCATAGTGACCCTGTATAGGGTTTCCAAGGAGCTTGAACCACGGATATGGTGGGTATTAAATGACTACACAGAGAATGAATTTATATGGTCCCTTTACTCCTTTGTTAATATGCTTCTTATCTTATGTATGTTCCTGAGTGCAGCTCAGTGACTTGGTGATAGGCAACGTGGAGGAAGAAGAACGCATTTCGTGGAGTAAAATCTGAGACCAGGAGACCTCCAAATGTTGTTTCTGATGAGAGATGATTTATTCTTCCCCAAGGGGCCACTCACAGTGGTTGGGATCCTCAGAAATCACAGTAGCTCTCCAAAACTAAGAAAAGTCAGCAGGTGGCTTCACCAGTGCCTTCGAATGTAACCGCGACACAGCTACAGTTTTACGCATTGTATTAGGGGTTGTCCACAACCTTAGGAGGTTTCTCTGTGTGTCAGTTCACTGGGGGGAACTTCAAAGGGACTTATGTGGCTTCCAAGAGCTGTCAGAACGTTTGACTCTCTGGCACTGTGCCGGCATCACACGTTAATTAAATTATATGGCAGAAACACCACAATGTCAAGGTCAGATGTTACAGCCGTCAAAGCCTAACATTAGGCTCAGGATTTTATAGAATAGAGCAAAGTATACCTTTAAACAAATTCCTTTATCTTTTCCCCAGTCCTCTCTTGCCTCTAGCTCTTAAGACACCCACCATTCCACACTCCCTTTGCAAAGAGCATCCCTGGAGTCCACAAGTCCTTCTTCCGCTTGCCAGACAGCAAGGGCTCCTAGGATCCAGCCCACTTGCTCTATCTAACCCTGGACTTGGGCCTGAAACAGGCCTTTGTGAGTCTGGAGCTCCCTGTGGGAGAATAACATGTTCTTCCTGGGTCTGTCTCTAAAGCAAATGCCAGTTCATTCTTCTAGATGATTCTATCAGCAGGGCAGCAACTAGCCAGGCTAGAAACTGGCGAAGACCAAAAAAACAAACAAACAAAAAAAAGACTTTTTTTCCCTCCAAATGTCTATGTAATAAGCACAGCTAGAAAGTCTCCAGGAATGTGAAAACTGTCCATGGGAAGCCCTCGACACTTATATGCCGCTAGGTCCTCAGTTCAGATGCAGGGCTCAGCAAAGTCAGCTAGTTCAGTCAGTCAAGAAACAATTTTGAAGCCACATTCCTGGTTTCCTTGGACCTGTCTCACAGTTACCAATGAAAACTGGGAGGGCATTAACTCGGGGCCAAATGGCTTAGATGAAATCACCAAAGCGAAGTTGATACCCAGTGTGTTTTAAGTCTCAAATCTCCTCTACACCTATTAAAGCACTGTCTCTGTGCTGGGCACTATTTTAAGGGCTTTAATATCCATCAATGAATTGCCTTTGGGAAAAATGATGAAATAAGTTGTATCATTAACCCCCACCCCTGCCCCATTTTATGGATGGGAAAAGTGAGAATAACTGCCTAATACCCGCACAGCTAGGAAAGTGGCTGAGCCAGGTTTTTGAACCCAGGTGGTCTGGCTCCAATATACTAAGTTTTTGTTGTTAGCTACCAGTGAGTTCTTGGCCTCCAACCCATGCACACTGGCCTCACAGGGTTTTCACTGGCTGATTTTCAAAAGTAGATCACCAAGTCTTTCTTCTTAGGCCATCTTAGTCTGGATTCTCTGCAGGAACATCCTAGCAACATGCAAGCCTCCATTGACAAACAGGTACTGGCTGTGCATGAGATGCATTGGCCAGGAATTGAACCCATGGCTCCTGCTACTGAATCCCATGAGCTTTTGAAATTGTCTACTATGTATAAAGGGCCCTCCGTTAGGATGGCCAAGCAGTCTAAGGTGTTGGCTGTGTTCAGGTCACAGTCTCCCCTGGAGGCATGGGTTCCAATCCCACTCCTGACAAACCAACCTTTGGGAGTCCTGGAATGGTCTATAGGATAAGCACTCTGTCTCAAGGTCGGTTTGAACCGCAAGGTCGGCAGTTCAAATTCATCAGCCGCTCCTTGGAAATCCTATACAGGGTCAATATGAGTTGGAACCAACTGGATGGCACTTAACAAAACATGTACAAAGGAGTCTTGGTGTGGTGCTGTAGGATAAGCACTGGACCACAAGACCGATTTGAACTGCAAGTCCAGCAGTTCAAACCCACCTGCCATTCCTCGTAACCTTACACAGGGTCAGAACCAACTCGAGGGCACTTAACAGCATGTACAAAGAGCCTTGCTGGTGCACTGAGCTGCTCACCCAAAGGTCAGCAGTTCGAGCCCACCAGGAGAAAGATGCAAAGATTGTAAATCCTATGAGGCAGTTCTACGCTGTTCTATGGGGCTGCTGAGTCAGGTTTTATGTATAAGGCACACTGATAAGGCGGGAAGAGGGTGTGATGAACAAGCAAGCAACTTGTCTATGAGAGCAAAGTATTCCTAAGTAACATGTTAAGATAAAGTGAAATTAATTCAGCTCTTTCAAGGGGTTTTGAATTATTTCCAAGGGTAGGCGTGTTGAATAAATATAGCACTTTTGAAAATCTGCCTTCATCTATATGGGTGTTCATTGTACTGTTCCTTCAACTTTTCTGTGGGTTTGAAATTTTTCAAAATAAAATTTCAGAAAAGAAGAAGAATCAGTCTTAATAGACTCTCTGGGGAAGGGGAAGCAAGAAACCGAGAGCAATGGATGCCTGCAAAGAGGCAAGCTGGGTGCCTGAGGGATGAGGGGGAGACATTTTCTCCACATATCCTTTCATGTTCTTAGAATTTTGTGCCACATGTAGGTATTACCCAAAACATCTGCCATGGGACATCATCTGGGTGGAGTTTCTTAAGGAAGAAAAAAGCACTCTCAGCTCCCAAATCCCTAGTCAGCCCAGTAGCCGGACTCAAAGTTTAGGGAAACCTTTGGTTATTCAGCTGTTAGGTGAAGAGTGGGTAAAAATACACAATTAGGCCTTTGGCTTAAAAAATGCAAGGGTGCTTCAAAAAAGTCTTGGAGAAATTCCACTATCTTTCAATTCCATTTTCCATGAACTTTTTGAAGCTCATCATATCTGCCTGAGGAGGAAGACCTAGGGCTGTTTTCCTCCCTCCTGAGCACAAGGAGACTTACAGCCCTGAGGGGCTTGGCTTATCTCTCTCTCCTTAAAAAAAGAGAAAAATAAAACAAAAACAAAAAATCCTGAAAATATGATTGTGGTTTGGGTGAAAGTTTGCAGAGCAAATTAGTTTCCATTCAACAATGTATATATATATATATATACACATATATATATAAATAGTTGCAATGCCCTCGATGTAATAGCTCTTCCCACTTCCTCCCTGGGTTCCTTGTTTCCATTCACCCATCTTTCTTTGCCCTTCCAACCTCCGGAATTTGGGTTTTGAGCAAATGAGGGACTTATCTTTCTGGAGGAGATTGTATTCTCCAAGGAGGAAGCTAGTAATCTAAGGCATCCCTCAGCTACCTGGAACAGGTGTCAGCACAATGTTGGACACAGAAGTGGGGCTCCATGGAATGCTTGTTGAATTAATGACAGATAAATTCACGGCTCCTCTTGGGTGAAAGACGCCATGAGACCTGGGTCCTGGAATGTCACACTTCTCACAAGTTAGTAGTCTTTCCCAGCCATGACACACAAAAAATATGATATCTTTAGGCTTCATGGGGATACACAGATATGGCAATTCAGGGCCTGAAGCTACCAGTCAGGGGACCTGGGTCATCCCTGAGCCTACTACCAGGCCAAGCTGAGGGGCTGAGAGGACCTCCATATGGGCCCAGTAACAACCTATTCAGTCTTGTCTGGGGGGCAACAGAGGCCTGAGTGGTGGGCTGGAGAGGGCACGCTGCCAACTACAGCTGGCCCCAATCCAAGAAGTCTGACTGAACTTGGGCCAGCCCCGTTGGCCCACAGACTCTGTAAGCTGAACTGCTCCAACGCTCCTTGGCGTCTTTGTTTTCACTTCGCCACAGTTCTCCCTTAGTGTTTAGGAATGCGCTTTGAAGGTTCTAGCGTGTTTCGCCTCTGCTTAGGGAAAACCAAGAGCAGAGGCTGGGCCCCGGCCAGATGGTTTGAGGGAGGGCACCTGTGATCACAGTAAGAGTTGCCCCAAGGGGCAGGTGGAATCCGGAGGGGGGCGCACGGAGCAAGCCCCCTTTCTCTGCTGCGACTCTGCTTCTAGCGCTCAACCTGGGTGATTCGCGGGTTTGTTTTGTTTGGGGAAGCAGTATTCCCTTACCAGCTCCCCCAGAGAGCTTACATTTGTCCAGAAGCTTTTGGGGGTAAGCGACACTCATATCCGTCCAGGGCAAGAGAGGAAACTGCTGGGAATGCAGAAGCTAGCAAAATAAGCACCTCAATTTGCATTAGAATCATTTTCCCGGCTGGGCTGGCCTGCAAAAACACAGTCCAGCCCTCCAGGGAAGACCAAGTGATGGGCTGGGGCCCAGGCAGCCTGTCTCCCACCCCCATTGCTGTGGGCCGTTGGCCTCCTTTCCCCTTGCCCAACCCACTCTCCTTCTGGACCATCGTTCCTGGGCTCAGGAAAGGTCTAAGTTTACTTTGCTGGGTCTTTTGCAGGCTCACACCACTGTGATCCCCCAGGCCCAGCACAGTACACAGAAAGGGCTACATGACTAAAAGGAGTCCTGGTGTGGCGCTGTAGGATAAGGCACTGGACCCCAAGGTCGGTTTGAATCACAAGGTTGGCCTCTCAAACTCAGCAGCAGCTCCTTTGGAAACCCTATACAGACTCTATGGCACTTAACAACAACAAATGACTAAAAGACCAGCCTCCGGTGACCATGAACACTGAAGCTTTCTCTAACCAGAAGTTGCATTCCTCCTCTGACCCTGTTTCCTGAAACAGCCGACCTCTGGGTTCTCAGCTCGCTTTTGCCACTAAAGACGTGTGACCTAGAGTTTAGTGCTTACACTCCCCTGAACCGGCTTCTTCTTCTGGGTGAAATGGGGGGGGGGGGGGTCACCGAAAGCTCTGGGGAGCATTCTAAGAGATCTGCATATTCCCATTGGCTGGTGGTCACTATACTCTCAGGTTGGGCCATTTCCATCCTGCCTGAGTCCAGATCTTAGTGGGGTCTCTGGTCTTCCCTTCTGCTCACAGACAGCTAAAGTGGGAGCCTCTCTGCTCCTCTGCATTGTTTAGCTTCATGATTGATTCCCACATACCTGGTCTTTGGGCTCCTGACAAGTCTGTTCCTTTTTGTCCCCACCACCATTTATTCAGCTTCCACTCCACCGTACGACGGGGCCGTGGGACATGAACAATAATAACTCCAGTGCCACAAGGGCACCTGAGTCATTTTTCTGCGGCCAGTATTGTCTGTTTGGAAAGGTGGCAGATCTCCCTCTGCCTGGTAGTGACACTGGCCCTGTTTAGATGTGTGGGCGATGCATTCCTCCGGATTTCCATTTAGCCTTGACTTCAACACCAGTGTTAATGTATACTCTGAGGCTCTGCTGAGGGAAACCGTGCGATCAGAGGGCTCCATGCCTCCTATCTGGCAGAAGATGCACTTTCTCAACCTAGGCAATGCCTGCCTTTTCCTCCTGGCTTCCTCTCAGCCTCTGTATATATTTAATGCATGTTCGCCCTGTATAGACTTTAATTAGGTACCAATGTACCCACGGGCAGAAACCAAAGGACCCCCTTCTCGGGTTGAGCAAATGGGACCCTGTCGCAACACAGAGGAGCCTACAGCTGGCCTCCCCAGGCTGGTAAACCATGGACTTCAGGCAGGTAGAGAAGGCTGTCCATTCTCAACGAATGATTGCCTCTAGCAGCAAGTGATTGAAAATCCAGGCGGACTGGAGAGCTGCAGGAAGCAACCAGGTAGGGACCAGTTTAACTCAGAGGGCTAGGAAGAGATGGCAGAAAGAATACTGTGTTTGTGTGTGCCCTCCCCCCCCCTCAAGTACATGCATGTGTGTGTGTGTGTGTGTGTGTGTGTTTCCTGGTCTCCATTCTCTTCCCTCTCAGCCGCCTTTCCCTCTTTCTTGCTCTCGCTTTCGGTTTTCTCTTCTGTTTCTAGCCCACGCTAGTTGAAATTAGAAAGGTCTTTGAATTCATTTATTTGTTTTAATAAAGACAGCATTTTAAAGCAGCATATTTGCAGCAATTGAGTGTTAAACTAAACACCAAGCCAACTAAATGTGTTAGGGGGAAATGAAAAGTCAGTTTACAAGAAACATATAATTAACACGTTCTTTGGCTTTCCCTAAGCCTTTGTCTGGCTGAGGACAAGACAGAAGAAACCATAATCAACTTTAATAAAATGAACAAACCAAGTTTGGGGTGGGAAACAAAGGCCAAAGGGGAGATTCTTGAGTTTTAATAAATATGTCAAAAATAAAATCTTTTGTTTCCTTATTTTTAATCAACAGCCATTTTCTCCCTCCAACTATGAAGGCTCCAAGGTGTTTCCTACCTGTTAACAGTGACTAAGGTGGAGACCTGGAGGGGGAAGGGAGCAAGGACAGGGCAAGAAATGCTGGAGAGTTTCTTCTTGTTGTTAAGTGCCGTTGAGTCAGTTCTGACCCATAGCGACCCTGTACAGGGTTTCCGAGGGCGTCAATCTTTACGAGAGTAGAAAGCCTCATCTTTCTCCCGCGGAGCGGCTGGTAGTTTCGAACCGCTGACCTTAAAGTTCACAGCCCGATTCGTAACCACTACGCTACCAGAGTTTCTGGAGACTGATAAATCCTGGCAAATGGAAATTACTATTGCACAACACTGAGTCCTCACGTGGCCTGACTTCCAATAAACTATTCCCCTCCTCACCCTTAGAGAAAGTGAAATAAGACTTTCAATAATCTCATATCGTGATTATCAATCAAAACCCAGAGAAGAAGGCCAATTTATAGAAATTGTATCTGCTTCACTGGGCGCTGGGAACCCAGGAGCTTAAAAGAACACTGTGCTCGCCTTTGATGTGTGAAGTTGCCTAAAAATGACAAACACCCAAAAACATGGTCTGTACACATGGGGGTCTTTTCAAAAGGAGAGGGTGCTCCCGGAATTGGAATTAAGTGGATGGCTTTGGGGATCTGCCCAAAGGCTCAAGCACATGTTTCGGCCACATCAAAGCTATTTATTTTTATTCTGTTGGCTATTTTAAATTGGAGTTTCCATCTTTCTGGTTTGTTTTATCGTCAGTGAAGTTTATTTACTGAATGAACTTTTAGTGGACCCTTTACTTTGTTCTCCCAAGTAGGTTGCTACGATTTGGGCCTTTTTCTCCAGGACCCCTCTTGTCTTTGTGACTAGCTCTCAGTGCCCAGTCCGGGAGGTGAAGGGCTCAGCCTGGGTTAACTCCTTGTCTGCTGGTGTCTTTTCTCTGTAGTTACTAATAACCTCCTTTTGATCACTGCCAAGTTCTCAGGTTGAGGGGAGAAAGGACCTCTTGACCATTCTAGCTGGCTTTCCACATGAGCCTGAAAATGTCGACAAATTTGAAACATCTGCCGGGCTGCTTTGGTCTGATTGCTAAAATATGCCGACCTCAAGCCCCCTCCCCCCCGCCCCTTTTAATCTGTTTCATATTCACAAATTAAGCATTTAGTCTGGGTAATAAATCAGGGCGGTTTACGAGGCTCACACGAGACAAACAAGCGAGAAGGGCGCAACACAAGCCCCTGGAAGCAGAGAGCGCGGAGCTGCCAGGAGCCGGGAACTCCACGCGCTCAAACGCCGAGAGCAGCCCTGGCGCGCCCCAACACGTCGCCAGCACCCACATTTTGGCGGGTGCCCCGAGCGGGCGGGGCGCGGAGTGCAGGATAACAGCCTTAGTCTAGATCCGCGCCCCTCGAACCCTCGGCGCGAACCCGTAGCGCCAGGCCCGCCCCAGCCCGGGGCAACTGCGCCCCCGCCCCGCCTGGGAGGGGCCGCTGGCCCAGGAGACAGCCTTGCCGGGCACACACCCTGCGGTGGGCCCATTAAGCCTCAGAGAGCCGAGAAGGTTGGGTCTCCCTCCCCCACTCCTTCCATCCGGCTGGCCTCAGCCTTAAAGATCCCAGGCCCACACTTGCTAGAGAAGCAAATGATTCCCTCCACATCCACGGGTGACCAGCACTAAGGCTGGGCGCAGTTCCACTCCCAGCCCACCCCCATCTCTCGGCGACGCCGCCTTCTAGGCTTTGGTCCCAGCAGCCACAAAGCTACTTTCAGATTCAGAGTGGGGGGAGGTTCTCCTTACCGGTGGATCTACTCTTAAGAGGGTCCTGGGGAGGGGCTTACGTAAAGACACAAACTGGGCCCAGGTCTCCCGCGATAGAACCCCGGCCCAGGCTTTCGCGATCACTCAAACTCAGGGGTTCCAACCTGTGCGTTTCCCGCCCTCCCCAGTATATCAGCTAGTTGCAGACCTGGGCCAGGTGTCTCGGACCTGTCCCGTCCCAGAACCTTGTGAGACCCCGAATGGGAGGGTGGTCCCAGGGTCACCCCATCTGGGCCTCCCTCGTCCTACCATGCTCAAGTTCCCTATGGACTGGCATTCTCGGTGCCATCGTGGGACGCGGCGGTGGAAAGGCCGAGGGCGGGAAATCGCAAAGCTGGAACCCGCAGCCCACCTCTAACCTAGGGGAGACAGAAACGACTTCCCCTCCCCGCAACCTGGTACACACGTCGCCCTTCCTCTCCTCCCCTAGCACACATTCCGACTGCGAAAGCCATTACCGCCGGCGCGCGAGAGACTTTTTAAATATTTACAGCCCGCTCTCCGCACGGTAGCCTGATCCATCTTGTGGGCGCGGAGGCGGGGCACAGGGCTCCGCTCCGGGGGAGGCGCGGAGCCGAGGGGGGGGGCGCCAATCGCCTCCTCCTGCAGCCCCCGGGTCCTCTCGGAGCCCCCACCTTGGACCCCACTCCGGGGCGGTGACCCGAAGTGGCACACCGCGTGCCCAGGGCCCAGCCCGGCCCGAGCGAGCGGGCGGGGGGCAGCGTCCGGGAGGAGGGAGGGTTGGGAGGCTGATTTAAAGGTTCTCACCGGGAAGCGAGCGAGGCACAGACCTGAGAGCCGCCGCGCGGTGAAATCCGAGGAGCTCTCTGGGCGAGGAGGGGCTGTCAGAGGCCATTTATCTCTCGCCAGAGTGGAGGCTCGGCTCCCACACCGCCCGCGAGTAACAATGGCAGCGATCAGCAGCTCTGCACGCGCTTTAGTGCATGAATGGATTGCGGAAGATGCCTGCGCTCCGCTCTGCTCAGCCTGCTGCTCGCCCAGCGCCCCCTCCGCGTTCGCCGCCCCCGCCCCCGCCCCGGCCCGAGTCAGGCAGCCCCGCGGCGCGGTCACTCAGGCACCCACCCTCGCCGCCCCTCCCCCGTCGCCATCAGGGACTGAAACTTGACACAAGCCTTCCCGGCCTCCCTGATACAGGACCAACTCCCCCCCCCGCCCCGCCCCCCCTCGCTCCACGCGGCAAGTTTACTTTCAAGGAGTTGGACCATGTTTCCGCCGCAAAGGTTGGCTGTATGCGGCCCAGGGGAGGGGACGGATTCAGAAGGACGTCTTCACCTGTCCAAGATCTAGGGTGGTCGCAGGCCCTGGACTGGGCCTCCACCTTTATGTCAGATAAGCCTCTGAGGGTCCCTATGGTCGCAGGCACATGCACACACACGCCAGGCACTTCACCCAGGTCCACAAATCCCTCCAATTTTGGGCTCAGCAGCAGAACTGTGTGCCCAAATGCTCCCTCAGCGCGTTACAGTCTCCAGACTTGAAGACGAGCCGGCCGCAGAAGCGTTCTCCCTCAACTCTCTAAAGGAGGTCTCCTAAAAGCTTCTGCAGCTGCGGCCTAGGACTGCAGGCGGCCGGGAAGGCAGTGAGGGAGCCCCCGAACCCTCTTGGGTTTGCTTTGGTACAGCTAAACCGGAACCTCTAGGCAGTTTCTGCCCTGGAGGTTGCCAAGGTTCCCCCAGCGCCTCTGAGGCAGTGCCTAGGAACCCGAAGGAAGAGGCCCGGCAGAGCCCGGGTGGCTGAAGGCAGCCACACGTGCGCAGTCAGCCGGCGGAGAAGCCTAGACGCATTCAGAGAGTCAGAGCTCGACCGGCCGACCTAAGAGACTGGTGAGGGCAGGCGAGAAGCTGGCAGCGAGACAAAGCGGGAGGAGAGAGCCAGGGAGGTTCAACCGCAGACCCGGAAACGCAGGCAGCAGCCGCTTCTCGAGCCCCGCTGCCGAGGCGTGTGTAGCCAGGCCGGGTCAGGCAGACCCCCATTCGCGTTCTCTGGGTCGTGTTTGCGGCCTCCCGGCGGGGTCTGTCCCCAAAGCTAGTTTCTGTAGGGCCTGACCAGTCTACTTGGGCCTTCCCAGCAGATGGAAGGGTCCTCGTGGTGGTCTTCACTGATCGTGACCCCTCTGGTCCCCGCCTCTCTTGGAGTTCCAGATAAAGGTAGTAGGTTAGAGAAAAGTTGGGCACCTTTCTCAGGGAGTGAGCTTGGCCCTCGGGGAGCTCAAGTTTCCACCCTAAGGGCCTCGGACAACTGTGTATCTGAAATGGCGGCGCAGGAGTGCCTGGTCGCCACCCTCCACCCAGTTTGCAACTTGCAGCACAGCCCGGGCCCTGACCACCCAGGAATTAGGCTAGGCTTCCCGGCAACCTGGAACTGCGCCATACAGGAAGAAACCCCCCAACCTCAGGATCTCCTAAAGTCCCTACCAGCTCTGTAACCCCGAGCAGCTCGGACTCCCCTCTCTCGGAATGAAGCCGAGTGCTTTCCCGTAGGGTAGTTCTTGTACCTCCAGTCTCCCTGCTGGGCGTTCTGGAATCCTAACTGCCTAGCCTGAGCACAGTCATATCACCTCAGGGTGGGGAGTACGAGTGATAAGTGAACGTGATCAAGGAAGAGCTGTTAGATGCCATTCGATTCTTCGAGACCCTCTGTACAACAGAATGAAACACTGCCCAGTCCAGGGCCGTCCTCACGAATGTTGCTCTTGCTTGAGCACATTATTGCAGCCCCTGTTGTCAGTCTATCTGTTGAGGGACTTCCTGTTTTTCCGATGATCCTCTACTTTACCAAACATGATGTCCTTCTCTAAGGACTGGTCTCTCCCCAGTGGGGGAGGGGGGTCCTGTCTGAGAGAAGGAAGCAGGCCGAGGGGAAGGTTGCGGGAGAGGGGGGACTATAAAGGGGAAAACCAATACTAATCTCTCACTCAGCCTGCCTATGTGGGGCCTGACTGTGAGGGAGCTAGGACGGATAGCATTACCCCCATTGTAGAGGGGCTGGACATGGGGCCCAGAGAGGTTAAGAGAGGGGGCCAAGGTCACAGAGCTCAGAGCTGTGGAGGATCCGAAGCCTGGTGTTTTCTACTCCGAAGTTCACTTTCCTGTTCAATAGCTCAGTGTGTAAGAGAGAGTGAATATCTGTGTGTGTGTGTGTGTGTGTGTAGGTGATTATCTGTGTGTGGGTGGTGGTGGTGGTGCTGGACAGGAATTAACAGTACGGTTAGGAACGTCCAGAAAGGAAACCACAGCCCCACACCTCTTCCTCTGCCCACATCTCATACAACAGGCTCTGCTCTTTCCACAGCAGCCAGGGTGCTGGCCCCCAAATGTCTTCCTGGTTGTGCCTGCAGCTCAGGCTATTCCAGAGGTCTTGCACCTTTTTTGGGAGGGAGGTCCCACTCCCTGCACTGAGGCTTTTCTGCTCAGCCCTCCTTTCTTCCCCGCCCCCAGCCTGGGCTGCAGGATGCCTTGTGTCCAACTGTGGTTTCCGGGCAATAAAACAACTATTAAAGTCTCAGGCACCGCTGGTGATTTGCATCACATCCTCCCGTGCGTGGATTCAATATTTAATACACAATATTGAATACGGATATTAAAAATCAATAGCTGGGGACCCCTGGGGAGGCAGCACTGTGCGAACCTGCTTAGGGAACACAACCAGCTTCTTGAAAAAGATGGGAACTGCAAGTTCAGCCAAGCTGAGCCCAGCGCCGGGGGAAGTAAGGAGTTGTCCGTGCATCTTAGTTTCCTGATAGACTTGAACTGTGCCTAAGTTGAGTCCTGGTGTGGCACAGTAGGGTGTGTTTGTAAACTGGCTACCAGGTGGGTGAAGTTGGGTTTTTTTGGTTGCTGTTTGGCTGAGTGGGTGTTTGAGTCCTGCAGGCAGGCACTCAATTCTCCAACCAAGATGGCTCCTCTTCGCAGGGGGCCTCAGGACATTAATCACCATAGGCCCCATGGGGAGTTCTTGGAACAGGAATGCTAGTGGTTCAGAAGATTCTTTACACAGGCGAAGTGATACCCCACTGGGTCTTCTGACCTCTCTGCCAGTCTTAGGGACAGGAACCCTCAAGCCATGTGACCTAACCCTGGGTCTGGTGAAGGCCAGGTGGTGGCAGAGGAAAAGGGAAGGGAAGGAGGTTAGGACTTCATTGCATTCCTACCTCAGAGCCAGAATCTGAATTGCAGGAGAAAAGCTAGCTCCCGGGACTCTGAAAAGGAACACAAATTACTCTCTTCTTTATCAAAACACAGAGATACACTTTACCTAAAGAGAAACAAGATTCTAGTGAACTCGTAGGCTCTTAGGGTACAAGCCAAGAAGAAGAAACATATTTCAGATTTTTCCCCCCCACTAGAGAAAGGAAAGAGAAATGGATAGTAAGTACTACACTTGCTGATTGGAAAGGGCCTGGAGGATTTCAGAGGCCAAAGAGCTAGGTGCACTTGACCTATTGCCATCCTAGACACCAAGTTGTGTTATTAATTTTATAGATTCCCTTTTTATCATAGTTTAAAATCAATATGAATTGATTTGAAAATCTTGCTACAGTGATAAATAGATTGAGATGCTACCTCAGGCAGACCCCAGAGTTGTGATTCAGGGAAGTTAGAAGGGAAGTGAAGAAGTATTGGAAAAATGACAGTTAAAGGCATCTGTGGTCTAGGCTCTTTGTTCCTTAACAGTTGTCAAAGAATCATAAAAGGGAGGGAACAGGCCACCTTTCTTAGAACCCTCACAGGAAAAGCTGATGCAGTCTGGCTGCTGCCAAGCCTCATAGTGGTGGGTGCTTAGGCCCAGCTGCCAGGGCGGGGTTTGGCTAAGGAACTGGCATGTACATATGTGTGTGTTTCCAGTTAGAGATGCAGCTTCATTCACAACCTGGGGCCCTGTGAAACCCACTTGCAAAAGTTCTACTGGGATGCAAAGATTTTGTAAGGCAGAGAAGTTGGATCAAGCTTTATAGGCACTGTCATCTTCTTCTTGCTTCACTTCTCCCCACCTTGACCAGTGGGCCCAAGTTCTGGGCCTCCTCCTGCAGGCTGACTAGTTTGCAAGGAGTAGGGACATGTAACTAGGGTAGGAGACATCTGGCCATGGGAAAAGGGTTGGCCAGCTAAGGATGGTGGTGGTGCTGGTGGGTGGGGCCCAGGAGAACCCAAACTTAGAGCTGATCCAGGTTGGGGGAGATGCACTTCCAGAACCTGCTGAGGCGGACAGTATAACCCCATCTACCAAGAGGGCAAGCTTTCTCCTGGAACTTGCAGGGAGCTAGGCCCAAAGTGTAGGAAGAACTTTGAATCATAGGTCCTACAGAGATGGAGGAGGGAGTAGAAGGCCTCCCACCACCCCATCCTACTGGAATGTTATCCTGAACGAACAGAAGTTGCTCCTGGAGTTGTTCTTGGAGTCACTATCTTCTGGTGCAAGAAGACCTGGCTTTCTGCCGCGAGGAACCCTGGCATAGGATTCGCGCTAGCCATACAGCGGGCCTCAGATTTCTGGCTCGAAGCCTCAGTTTCGATAGGACTTTCTCGCCCCTTTCATATCCCATAGAAACACACACGCCCTCCTCGCAACTGCTAAGGTGAACGTGAAGCCTGAAGCCAGGGTCAGTGGAGGGACGGTCTCCACCACCAACAAGTTGCCGGCCGAGATAACAGCTGTGGGAGGGAGAGGGGAGCCGCAGGCAGCCACGACTGAACGGTCGCGATCTAGAAAATTCAACAAGAGGCCGCCGCAGTTGCGGCGGCGGCGGCTCCAATTAGCTGAGCCAACTGGGAAGGCAGAGAGGGAGGCGGCGGCCTTGCCGATCGTGCCCGTGGCGAGCAGGCAGGCGGGAGAGCGGGGCCTGGGAGCTGCCCGGGCGGCCTTCGCCCGGCCCCTCCCGCGGGCTCCCGGAGTGCGCCTGGTGTTTACACACGGTCTTTCTGACACGGGATCAAGTTTCAGGCCCCGCTGGAGGCACCCGGGCAGCCACAGGCCTCGGAGAGGGAAAGGGCTGGAGCGGGATCTAACGCAGCGCTGCGTGGACAAGAAGGCCCAGCGCGCGTGGGCACAGCTCGTGTCGTAGCTCCTCGGGGTGGGGTGGGGTAAAATCCACCGGGCACCGTGGACAAGGGCAAGTGGGGCAGTAGGGTGCTATCCAGAGGGAGAAGCACTTCCGAGTAGCAAGCATGGAATGCTGCAAACACTCAGCGGGAGAACTTACCCTGGGGGGTAGGCAGTCTGCTTGCTCAGAAGGGCTACTCTGAACATCCCCCGCGAGCCCTACACACCCCCTCGCCAGTATATTCTTTTGATATACCACTCCATCCAAGCTATTATGGGGGTCTGGATGGAACGCAAGATTGGACACCTCGAGCAACCCTGGGCGTCCTGGTCTCGGGGCTGCAGAGGGCTCGACGCTGAGCACCTCCTCTGAGCTGGCAGCCTGCGGGTGCCCCACGCTGTCAGGCGGCGGCGGCGGCGGCAGAGCTGCCAGCAACACAAGCACACTTGTAAACAGCCGCGTGTGCGCCCTCCCCGCCGGGGTTGGGAACCTCACCCAAACATCATGTCGCCTTCTCTCCGGCTCCCAGCAAAGGCAGGGGAGGGCCCCCACCCCAGGCCACCAGGGCCCGGCAGCCAGTGTTGTAAACCTGCAGGGTTGCGGGGTGCTGCGGAGAGGGGAGGGAGCCAGCGCCTACCCCCGCCCCACTGAATGTCTGCTTTGTTCCGGAAAACAAGGGAAGCATTAGGCTGCTGCCCCCGGGGAAACACAAAACTTCTTTTTGAATCTCGGGAAGGGCGGTTGACTGCGCTATGGGGCTAACGAAGGGGAAAAGCGGAGAGGGAGGGAGGACACTGGGAGACTCCGGACAGAGGATGACCCATAGAAAGTGGGGGTGGTGGGAGCCGCTAAGGGTGACCCGGCGGGGGGCCTGGGAACCCGAGTCGCCGCGAAGGTGCTGCGCGCGTTCCAGAGAACAGCCAGGCCGGCCAAGTGGCGCCTGCCCAGCCGGCAGCCGTGCCAGCTTCCTGTCCTGCCCAGGACCGCGGAGCAGTTGGGGACGCCGCCGCAGGCTGGACCGGAATAGAAGAACGACAAGGGTGTGTGTGTGTGTCACAAGTAAAGCCCGACTGGAGCTTTCTACACCCCGTCCCCGAGAGTGGGCCCGGACCCCAGGACTGTCGACTCCAAGAGCTTTCATCCTGGGCCAGGGGGGAGGCGCAAAGGCCCAGGGAGCTTGCCCGTGCGGAGACTGGGAGGCAATCTGAGGTATCTTCAGTCTCATTTGGTGACCGCTAATCCGACCGGATCACATCCCAGCTCTATAGTCCCTAGGGTGCCGGGTGGGTCAGTGCTATGCTGGCCGGCCGGGAAGAGCCGGCTAGAGTGGGACGAAAGCAAACCTGGAGCTCGCCCATCTGCAGTTTTCCCTCCCCGACCACCGCCCTTGTTTAGCCCTTCTAGCACCCAAGAAAGGGGAGGGCATCCAGGCTGGGCCCCACCCCCCGTGGGGGCGCTCCGGGAGCCTTGGAAGCTCAGCCTGCAAGCGAGGGTTTTTCCCCTTTCCCCTGGGCTCGCTGTTTCTAACTTCCTCTAAACCTCCCTCCTCTTTCCGAAGAGCCTGGAGCAGAGGAGCCGAGAGGAAGCACGCCGCTAGTGTGCGAAATGAAGACCATGTGTGGGGACGGCGGCTGCATCAGCGTGCAGCCGCAAAGGGAGGGGGGGGGGGCAAAGGCCCCAGATCACGGCCAGAGACTCCCGGCGGCTGCAACCCGCGCCCCGCCTTCGGGGACGCGGAGCCGCAGCGTGAGGCCGGCCGTGGAAAGGCTGGGCTAGCCTCGTGGCGGGCGGCGAGGAGGGGTGCGGGGCTGCCGCGCTGTGGGGGGCGGGGACGCTGCCCTGGCTTCCCGGGCCGCAGCTGCGACCGAGGGCGCAAGAGCAGATCGTGCTCGGCGGCGGCGGCGGCTCGGGCCCGCCGTGCTCGCAGCTGAGAATCAACAAAGGGAGGCGGCGGGCGAGCGGGGGAGGGGCGCCGCCGAGCGCTCGCTGACTGCTGTAGAATAATAAAAAATAATTAATAATGATAATAAGAGAAAAATCCCGGGGCTTTCATGGTTCTGGGTTTCCGTGTGACTGCAGCGGGAAGCGCGCTGTCCTTGAGGCGGCCTCTCTTGCCTGGCCTGCCCGCCCCTCCCCCTCCTGATCCCCCTCCCTTCCCCCGGAACCGGGAAGAGAAAGGTCTGCAGCTGACAAATATTATCCATTCTCCCCATCGATCGCGGAGTGTACAGATGTGAGCGCTTGATGTGCCCGCAGAGCGGCGGATCCTCCCTGCTCGCTCCCTCTCGCCTAGGCTCCGCTCGCCGCCCCCTCCTCCCCCTTTGTTCTCCTCCCCTTTCCCTCTCTTTAAATAGATTTCAGGGCGCTGCCTGTTGGAGAGCAGCTGGCGGTCTCTCCCCAGAGAGTGAGTGAGCGCAGCCCGAGGTGCCCTGTCACCAGCCTCCCCTCCCCCACCTCGCTTTCCCAGTGTGGGCCCACCCCCCACCTTTCTCCAGTTTTCAAACAGAAAACACCGGGAACACCCACGTCCACTCAGCCGCAAGTCTCTCGGAGCCTTCAGACGCCTCACCCTGTTGTACGGTTCCCTGTGTCTGTGTGTTTGTGCGGGGTAGAAAGGGGACCACAGGGACAGTACCACAAGAGCCGAGGATTGGGATCTTTCCCCGGCAGCAGCAGGGACGCAGCTCCGGTCACACTGAGAGGGGACAGTTTACCCATTAGGGAAAGTCGGCGGAGGCAGCCCTTTTATTCCTCTTTTGCAGATGGCAGATTACACCGGCAGCGACCGGCCTCAAAGGGGCCCTCCGCTCGGCGAAGGGTTAACCCGCCGGCCGGTCGTCGCGCGCGCACGCGCGCGCCTACACACATAGACACACACCGCGTCCTCCCCGCCCGCCCGAACGCCCGCCACAGCCCGCAGTGCGCCCGGGGCTGCGGGGGGCGGGGAGTTCGTGGGGGCGGGGGGAGGGGCGAGACGGGCTTAAACAGGCCGCTCGACTGAGCCGGGGCCACCTCGCCGTCTGTCACTTAAATGATTGTCCTCCGCTCCGTTTCGTGCGGTCAGTACGGGCTGTTAACAGGCAGTTGCAATCAGTTTCCGAAAGGTCAGCCAAGGTCCTCCGGCTCTCGCAGACGGAAGGCATTACGAAACCGCTTTTGTATCCGCAGGCACTTTAGAGAGAGGGAAAAAAAGGCGAGGAGGGGCACACCGCAGCGCCAAGACTGCTTCGAGCCCCGGGAGAGGGGCGGGAGAGCCCTCCCCCGAGGCCTGGGCCCCGCGATCGGGAAACCACCCTCCGAGTGACCCAGGCCTCCAAGTTTCCGTGGCAAAGCAGGAAGGGGGGAGTTGACGACAAGGAAGGAGCAGTGGTAGGAAATGCAAAAGGCTTCTTGGCGCTCCTCCTCGCTGGTCCTATGGCCCACACCAGGCGGGGACCAGAGACCTTGAGTGACGGGAGACCCTACTCGGTCTTTCAGCCCCTGCTGGTCCAAGGAAATGGGGTAGGGGTGGTAGGGAGGAAAAAGAGACCCTCGCAAAACGCGTGAGTCCCCGCGCGGTGTCTGAAGACGCTGCTGCCGCCGCTAGAAGTCGTCCATCAGCAACCAGTCCAACCTGCCAGTGATAATGTGCGATCAACACCAAATCACCCCCGCCAGGCGCGATCCATCATCGCGGCGCGCCGCGGGCCCGCGTGAGGCAGTCTTCGGGCGGGGGGTGGGGTTGGATGCGGAGCCCAGCACACTGGGACTCTCCGCGCACGTCGCTGCCCCTCCTGGAGGCCTGCGTCCTGGCGCCTCACAACTCGAGTTTCCCCAGCCACTGAGCGCAGACCCAGTGGCTCTGAGTTCAGGGCACGGGTCACTTAGGAACACGCGCGTCCTCCGCGCCCTGCAATCCCCGGTCACACTCTGCAACTCTGCCCCCCTTCTCAGAGCTGCCCTGCCCTCCCCCACACTTGCGAGAAAGCTTAGCTGGCGGGAAATTAATATTTAATATCGTGAAATTGATTAAAGGGCTGGAAACCGGCAATGGGGTAGGGGGAAGGGTAGGGGCTCGGAGTGTAATTAAAGATCTGAGAGTTGCTGCCGCTCCGCTTGGGCTCCCGCCGCACGCGGCCTTTGTGAAGGCCGAGCGGGGTCGGGCGGGGCTCAGCCCCGCGGGCGGAGAGGGGGGCAGTGGCCCGTGCTGCCCCGGTTCCGGCCGGCGCCTGGGGGAGGAAGGGCTAAGGTGGGTTGGCCGGGAGGTGGCAAGTAACCTTAGCACACCTGGGACTGCGGAACAGCCGCGCCTCCCATGCCCGCCGGCATCGCGGAGCCATCTCGGCCTCTAGAGCTGAAGGGCCCAGCGCTGCGGCTCCTCACCGCAGGTTCAATGCAGAAGGGCCTTCGCCGACCAGGGAGAACCTTAGGGCACATTCCCCCTGTGGCTCCAAGGTCCCCTGGTGCAGCCTCACACTAGCAAGGCTCTAAGGCCGCCTGCCCCTCTCCCCCATCATTGAAAAGGGTCTGCCGGGCCTCGCCCGCAGCCCTTGGGGAGAGGGAATTAAGTCCACCCCCTTCCCCTGCCACTGGAGGAGCTTGAAGCCAAAGCAGCTCCGGATTCCCGCCCGGTTCTCTCCTCGCCAGGCCCCACCCGGAGCCACTCGCACCCGGGGCAGCTTAACTCATTCAGCTGCGCTCCAGATGGGGCCTGCCGCTCGAGGCAGCTGTCTCCAGGGAGTCGTCATCGAACCAGCTCAGCCGGCCGCCTGCCCTGCCGTTTATGGTCACTGAGCCTGCCGGGAGGGACTGCCCGGACTGGGCAGGGCTGGGAGTGGGTGCGGCTGAGGCGTCCGGGCCACCCGAGCTGGCTCTACGAGAATTCGGTGGGCACAAGGTCACGGATAACTCCTTGGTACCGGCTATGGTTTAAAAATCCGATTGTGAGTTCCATGACTGGATGATAGTGGCCTGGCTCCAAAGGACCATTTTGAACTTTTCTTGTATCTAATTTTGTTATAGTTTAGTAGTCTGACAAACTACCAACAAGTGTGCAGAGGGAAGAATACACACACACCAAGCAGTGTCTCTGGCCCTAATCAGTTGGGGAGCCAGGAGGGCCCACCAGGCTCCAAGGTCTCGGTGGGGAAGGTCAGGACTAGGGAGGGATTAGGCCCAGCCTTGGATTTATTGCTGTACTTGAACAAAGTGCCGGGGGCTGCCTAAACTGGGGCAACAGAGAGGTAATTAAAAGAGGGGCTGCTGAAAGAAGGAAAGGCTGAGCGGTGGCTACTGCCTGAGTGGGTGGAGGAAGCTTCTCCATAAGAATAACAAGCCAGTGCAAGTGTTATGCAGAATGACTGTTTCACCAAAACAAAACCAAAAAGTTCACATTCATCCTTTCCTGCAGAACAAAATGCAAACTTTGGATGGAACCCTGAACCAGCGGGAGGTGTCAGTGTGCTGTTTACAAAGGGCAATGAGAAGCTTTTCCGGGGTACTTGGTTTCTACCATTGTGATTCCACTACCTTCATTTTGCTGCTTCCAGAGGGGGCCCTTCTGACCTCCCAACCAACCTAAACTGAGCTGGCGATCACTCAGAATGCTCGACTTTGACAACCATTTCCTTTAACTGGACCTCAGCCTGCCTTACACTGTGCTCATACTGATGTCAGAGCAAATTTGAGGGGCTCATACATTCTGTTGCCTTTGTTGTGTAACGTTGTAGATGTCACACCACATATACCAGATATTCCAAGACTTTCCTGATTTCAATAGATCTGAGCCCAGCGCCTTAACGGCGTATGCAGCTCTCTAACTCACTGTCACTGATATTGAGGAATTGTGCACCCAAAGTGTTGAAGGGTTACTGGCTGAGCTACTTTCAGTAGTATCCGTTGCCCCTCAGTCCACCATGTCTAGACCAGCCAGCAGCCGGCCTCCTCCATGGTCATCTCAGTCAAAGTCTGTTCCTGCATCCTCATAACAGAGGGCTTGAGGGGTTGTGATAACACACTCATAAACCGTTCAGGTCGGTCCAGGTAGGGCGCCCGGTAGGAGCCCTGTCTGGAGTACTCGCTGGATAAAGACCTCGGAGTCACTGTGGGTCTGGGAAGGGCGGTCTCCTCCGTGGGTGCCTAGCCCCTCGGCCTCGATGGGCGCTGAGACCGGCTCTCTCCCGCCCCCAACCCCCAGGTGCCAGCAAGTCCGCGCGGCTTCGCTCCGCCATCTTGGCCCCGGCCGCGCGGGCAGCGCTGCCCCCGGCGGCGGGACCATGGAGCCGCAGGCCCGTCCGAGGCGGCTGCGCGGGCAGAAGTGGTGCGCAGGGCGCTGAGTCGGTTCCCTCCGGAGCCCCCTCCTCGCTGCGTGCCACGGCTGACCCCTGGCTGAGGAAGGGGGCACGGTCACCTCTGGTTAAAGCGCGGCTTGTAGTCTTCGGTCCCGGAACGCCAGAGCGGATTCAGAGCAAGATAAAACGACCTAGTTCTCCGGACTCCTGCAAAGGTTAACGTGTTATATCATCTCTCAGACTGTACACAGCGCCTCGTCCTCGCACCCCGGAACTTGGGCTGCTATCTCCAACACTTCACTGCAACCTTTGGAGGCAGCTGGGGGGGGGGGGGAGGTGCAAGAGGCCTCCAGCACAGTCCCCAGCTTTCAAGAGATTTCTAAATTGCTTTTGAGGCAATTTAAGGATCTTCAATGAATTAAACCTGTGTTTATGGGGCAAGGCGCTGTCTTGGGTTCTAACAGACCAAATCAAACCCACTACTATCGGGTTATTCCAACTCATTTCGCAGACTGTAAATCTTGGTGAGAACGGACGCAGACCTTGTGGTTCAGTTCAGTGCTTATCCTACAATGCCACTGGGGTTCCCTTGTGTTAGATTTTGCTGTTGTTGAGTCGATTCTGACTCACAGCAACTCCACGTAGGATTTCCAAGGAGCAGCTGGTGGGTTTGAACTGCCGATCAAGTGGTTCCAAGTCCAGTGCTGATCCTACAGCACCACACCAGGAGTCCATTGTATTAGGTTTTGTTGTTGTGTGCCGTGGAGTCGGTTCCGACTCATAGCAACCCTGTACAGGGTTTCCCAGGCTGTAAATCTTTAGAGAGCAGAAAGCCTCTTCTTTCTCCCCCGGAATAGCTAGTAGTTTTGAACTGCTGACCGTGAGATTAGCAGCCCGTCGTAACCACTAAGCTACCAGAGCTCCTGTGTGTTGGGTTTTAGGGGAGTCCAAAAGTTGAAAAGTGAACTTTTGAAAAAGACAGCTCTGACCCTCAAGTAATTTACAATCTCTGTGGGAAGGCTGACTTGTAAACAATGAAAAAGCATTGTGAAACTAATGTAAAGTAAAGGGCCTGAATCTGGCAGTATATGGCCTGATGTGGTGGTGGTGGTGGTGTGCCATGGCGTTAATTCCTGTTCAGCAATCCTGTATAGGGTTTCTGTGGTTGTAAATCTTTACAGAGTAGAAAGCTTCATCTTTCTCCTTCAGAGCAGCTGGTAGATTCGAACTGCTGACCTTCAGCAGCCCAACTCATAACCAATTGCTAGCAGGGCTCTTTATTTTTAATATACCTCTCACTGCCCAGCCTGCCCCGTCCCCCAAAGTGTGGATTCACCTGGGAGAGGGGAGGGGAGGGGAAGACAAAAATTTACTAACACTGGATGTTGTTGTTAAATGCCCCAGTTGGTTAAGTGCCCTATAACAACACAGTAAATCTGTGTGAGCAGAAAGCCTCATCTTTATCCCACAGAGTGGCTGGTGATCATGAACGGCCAATCTTGTGATTCACACACAGTCTAGTGCTTATTCTACAGAGCCTCTAAGCTCCCACTAACACTGGATGTTGTTGTTGTTAGGTGCCATTGAGTCCAGGGACTAACAGTCCTCACTTCTGAAAGGTTGATGTTTAGGGAAAATGGCAAATGTTTATTTAAACTAACCAAAGTATCAAGAATCAGAAACTCAGCTCCTGACATTAGAGATGTAATTTTCCATTAAGACACAATATCCCATTTGAAATCAGTAAAACTCCTATCACACTTCACAAAAGGAAACGTTTTTAGAAATCAAAACTATATGGAAGATCGTAACCTCTTACCAAAAGATTTCAGAAACAGAACAAACAAACAAGAAAAATCAGTCTATTTGCAGATGGTCCCCAAGATTTGAACATGTTAGAAACTACCAAGATGATTTCTACAGAAGTTGGAGAGTATGGGAAAATCAGTCATAGGTCATAGAAGATTAAGCAAATTCAATTTTTAAAAAAGGAGGCAATTATTAACTGGGGGGGAGGGGAGGGGAATTGTCCAGGAGAGGAAATGCAATCACTGAAGCTCATTTGTTCAGCAATGAACAATATATATGTAGTCACAAAGTAAACACTGGATATAAATTTAATAAGAAATTGTGATAGAGCTCTATAGTGAGGATGGGGAAGGGGGAATGTGATCAAATCCTCCTCTCTCATGCTAGGAGGCCACATTAACATATAATTTATAAATGAGGTGGTATCTACAAGAACAAGTGGAATGGGGGGATGGGCAGGGGAGGGGTACCCATGAAGGACTGCTTTTCTGTGTTAAACCTTTACATACCATTTTACTTCATAAACTATAGGCAAATATTACATTGTGAAAAATCCTTTTTTTAAACCTTAAAAACACATAAGTCTTGAGAACTCCCAAATAATAATGAAACTCATATTCCTTCAACAACAAAACCAAACCATGTCAATTCCAATGCATGACAACCTCATGTGTTACAGATTAGAACTGAGCTCCATAGGGTTTTCTTGACTTCGATCTTTATGGAAGTAGATCGATCGCCAGGCCTTTTTTCCACAGCTCCACTGAGTGGGTTTGGTCTTCCAATGTTTTGGTTGATTGTTAAGTGCCATCCAGTTGATTCTGACCCAGAGTGACCCAGTATAGGGTTTCCGAGGAGCAGCTGGTGAGCTTGAACCACCAACCTTGCGGTTCAAACCAACTTTGCAGTCTAGCACACTAGCCCATAGCGTCACACCAGGACTCCCGAATGGCACCCAGAGACCTTTCTTTCAATATTGTTGTTGTTGTTGTTGTTGAATGCCATTGGGTCTCAGTTCCTACTCATTAGTGACCCTATATAGGGTTTCCAAGGAATAGCTGGTGGGTTTGAACAGCCAATCTTGACATTAGCAGTCCAGTGCTTATCCTACAGTGCCACACCAGGACTCCAACTCAAATTACCCAAAATGTGGAAAGAAACAGGGAGAGAAGTGTATGGATTTAGGACTCCTGACCTATACGTTCTTGCTTATAAGGGAAAATTAAGTCATCTAAATTGGTCTTTCTCAGGAGAGGGGCTAGTTGTGACTTTACTGTGAAAATGCTTTTTTAAAAAATCCATGGGAGTCCCAAAGCCCAGACTGTCCAGTTTAGAAATGAACATAGCCGAAGCGAAGCAACTAGTACCAGCTCTCCAAGGCTTCTGAAGAAGACTCCCTATGGCTTCCCTCCCCTACCAGACTATTGCTGACACCAGAAAAGTCCCTCTTTGGAGTTGCTTCATTTGTGTTAGGAATTGTTTTAGCCCTATCCTTCACTTTTAAATGCAAATTCTCCTCATCCGGTATGCTTTGGTGTGGATTTTAGCTTGTTACTGTGTCAGAGGATCTTGGGACACCACCACCCAAATCTTAAACTCCAAGTACCCAAAACATACCCTAAAGGGTTCACATCAAAAAACTAACACCACCCTCTCCAAAATAAAACCTCCATGCTGGCCATAGGAGATACATAGATAGAGTGACATCAGTCTTCATTGTTGTTGTTGTTAAGTGCCATCAGTTCTGACCCATAGTGACCCTGTATAGGGTTTCTGAGGAACGGCTGGTGAGCTCGAACCACTGACCACGTTCAAACTGACTTTGCGGTCTAGTGCAGTAACCCACACCAGTGCTCCAGGGAAACCCCAGTAATTCATGAATATTGGACTCTGCAGATGAGGGTACAAAAAACCAAAAGGAAGTTAAAATGAACCTGTTATTCCAGCATGCTAGGTCAGCCCAGGCCCAGTATGCAGCCCTAGATCAGCCTACTGGGCTCCCAAGATGCCTTTTGACCTTATGTCACCATTTCTTTTCTTCTGGACCGGAGAGAATTCATCATTTCTCTGGTCTGAAGACAGAGTTGTGACTAGACCCTGAGAACTAGAGAAAGGTACTCCTCGGCCTGAAATTCAACCGTACTCCATTTTGAGTGGGGACCTTTGAACAGTGTGGCAGCCCTGTCTGTTGAAACCAGTTCATATCAGGACTCACCCTGAAAGTAAGTGGGTTGCTTCTGACCCAGAGGTTTCTGCTGAATCGGGCTTTCCTGTGGTTTCCAACATAGAAGTAGTTGGCCCTGCAGACTAAATCACATGGAAGCTGGGGTGTACCAACCACATCTTGGGAAGTCAAGGTGAGGTCAGAAGAGGGGCAGGTAGATCAGAGTTCACTCAAGAGTTCTCCAATAATACTGGGACTTCAATTTTCATTGAGATTGAAAATAGGAACACCAGGCCCCAAAGTCTGACTGAAAATGAAATCTTCATGAGGCAAAAGAAAGCCAGACAAAGGGAACACATGGTTTTAGGATTTTAAAAAAGGGTGAAATGATGAGACTTCACTTTCAGAGAGGGCGTTTCACGTTAAGGGAGCCAGTGAAAATTATAACTGCCAATTCCAAAACAAAACCATGTTTATCTCTACCATGTTTCTATCTCTGTGTCTCCTAGTAGAACCACAATGCAACAGCAGATCAAAGACAGAGGCAAATACAATTATGTTGCCTGTGAAACCCCTAGCATGAAATTTGAAGTCAAACTCTCCATTCAGGGGTCAGAGACAAGGATAATGGGAACCTGGGCCCCTAAAGATGTACCCAGCCCCTTCCAGTCATGACACTACCCATGCTGAATTCTTAAAACCGCACCTGCAAGTAGGGGCACCTTCAAACGTCTCCAACCTCTATGTTAATGCACTGACTTCCCAAACTGCGTTTATATTTTAGGTATCTGTTAGAGCAGCACCCTACGCTGCTGGTACCAAATTCTGTCTTAGTTATCTAATGCTGCTATAAACAAAATATTCCTAAACTAAGAAGAATGGATTTCTGTATGCTAAAGCCACCAATTTGTGGTATTTCTGTCATTAGCAGCATTAGATGACTACATAAGCATTAGATAACTAGACCTTTAGATAAGACAGAAGAAAACCAAACCCTAACCCGCTGCCATTGAGTCGGTTCCGACTTATGGAGTAGAATGGCTCCTTAGAGATTCCAAGACTGTAAATCTTTATAGGAGCAGACAGCGTCATCTTTCTCCCAGGGAACAGCTTCATCCCCCATGCAGCCTCTTGAAGGTGTTGTTGTTGTTGTTGTTGTTAGGTGCCATGAAGTCGGTACCGACTCATAGTGACCCTATGCACAACAGAACGAAACACTGCCCGGGCCTGGGTCAACCTCACAATCGATGCTATGCCTGAGCCCATCACTGCTGCCACTGTGCCAATCCATCTCGTTGGGGGTCTTCGTCTTTTTCTCTGACCCTCCACTTTACCAAACATGATATCCTTCTCCAGTGACTGGTCCCTCCTGACAATCTGTCCGAAGTATGAGAGACGAAGTCTGGTCAGTCATAATGGCTTCCAAAGAGTGCCCTTGAGGGTAGCAGTTTGTATTATTACATAGACTATTCTGTTTAGTTGTTGTTGTTAAGTGCCATTACATCAGTTCTGACCCATAGCAATCCCAAGGAACAGCTGGTGGGTTTGAACCACCAAACTTGAGGTTCAAACTGACCTCTCAGTCCAGTGCATTATCCTGCAGCACCACACAAGGACACCTTCTGTTTAGAGCCATTGCTAATTAAGCTAAACACTCCTGAGTGCCTGGTATGGTTTCTCCTTTTTTTAGATGGCCACAGGTTCTGTGACACTCTACCCAATGAGAAAAGTAGGGTCCCTGCTCCTTGAATCTGGGTGGGCTTGAAGAACATAGCTGAAATTACACCCCCTGACTTTTGAAGGTAAGTCAGAAAAGGTGATGGGCTGCTGCTACTACGTTTGCTGCAATGCTTGTCTTTAGAGCTGTGACTTTGTTGGCATATGAAGATGTCCTATTGCCCTTAAGCCACCATGGTGAACGGGAAACTCAGGCCACAAGGAGAAACCAGCATTAATGTTCTGGGACACAGCTGAGGTCCCAGCTAAATGCCAACATCAACTACCAGACAAGTGGGCAAAGACACCTCCAGGTGATTCCAACCCCCAGCTATGGAGTCTTTCCACCAAATGCCTGACCCACAGAATCCAGATCATGAACTCACTCTGACCTCACTTGCAGAGGACACACTATAAAACCTTGTTTTCACAACAGCAAATAAGGGACATTAGTTTTACAGCATGTTGCTAGTCTATAGAAGAAGGAGGGCAGGGAATTTTCAATCACACCCTAAATCTTCCTTCTTTGATAACACAGCATCTTGCCCTGTAAGAAATCCTTCTGGGACAATGACTTGTGTCTTCAACTCTGATCTCTCATCTGATCTCATGGGGGTCTGGTTGGAATGACTCCGTTTGTATTTCTCTCTGGGCCTGTGATGGACAAGGATATGCAAGGGAAGCCTTTTGCCAGGCAGGCAAGGCGAGGGACCAAACATTTCCACAAGGCAAGCTTTGTTCCCCAACTCTTCTCTTCTTTTTTCTTGTCTCTCCTCAAAGGTTCTCATCTCAGGAATGACGAATGGAGAGGGATGGAATAATGGAGTGTCAGCTTACTTCCTGTTCTTCCCAATTCCCACCCCCAACCCCACACCTCTTCATTCCAACGCCTTACTCACGCACATTCCCACTGCACACACATGGTTTCTTAGTCACAATACTGAGAGTCACATTCGCTACACCATACTCCCAGACCTGCCGGGCAGTGAGGGCTCTCTCCCTCTTCTAGTACCTTTCCTCCATGAAGCAGACAATCCCAGACCATAGAGGCCCCTGGCTGACAGCGGTGACCCCACCTCTACCCCCAGAAAACTGCTGAACTCAGGGGGACCTGGGGAAGGCCCACAAAACATCTGGAATGTAGATGACTGAGGAGGAGAATGTGGGAAGTCCAAGACCTGTTCCCACAAGAAGCTGGGCAACGAGGGAGCAGGCAAGCATGCCAAGTCACCTTCCATGGAGGAGAAACCAGGTCAACTTGTGTGTAGGGCAGTGAGGAGAGGCTGAGGAGGTAGAAAGCCAAAGAGCAAAGAGAACTGGGTAGGCCACCGAACTCAATCCAATCAAATGCCAAATGCCAGGGGGTGAATTTTCCAAAGGTAAAACTGATCTGTGTCCAGAGGTCAAGCTGAAAGGGACATTTCTCTCACTGACCACAGAGAGTCTTCACTTACGAGGGCTATCTGTTTCCTACACATCCCCTGGGACTGATTCCCAGGGCTCAACCACAATTCACTCCTGTCGCAAGAGCCTCAGCCCCATCATTTACTGAGGACCGGAGTCTAAAGGCTAGTACATTTCCCCAAGCTCACAGTTTGGGGGCTGCCTGCCCTCTGGACAGTGGGGTTCTGAGGCTCCAGTTCACAAGACCATTGAAACACACATTATAGAGGCATTTCTCTCTTCCAACCCAAGTTTCAGGTCAGTGAGCCCTGTGCCCAGCTAGGATCGTCCATGAATCTTCCTTCCTACACTGGAGAGTCAGCGAAAAAGAGGAAGACTCTCAATGAGATGGGTTGGCATAATGGCAGCACCAATGGGCTCAAACATAACAACATTTATGAGGATGGCAGAGGACCAGGTAGTGTTACATTCTGTTGTACATAGGGTCTCTATGAGTTGGAACCAACTCAATGGCATCTAACAACAACAAAAACACACTTGAAACAATGTCAGCCTAACGGCTGCTGGCTTCACTCTTTGGAGAGCAAGGATCCTTTTGCAGTACCATCACTTAGTGGGGTGCAGGAGGCGCGGATCATGGTGTTGTTGTTAAGTGCCCTTGAGTCAGTTCCGACTCATAGCGACCCTGTACAGGGTTTCCAGGAGCAGCCGGTGAGTTTGAACCACTGACCTTACAGTTTAAACTGACTTTGCGGTCTAGTGCTTTATCCCACAATGCCATACCAGAACGCCGTGGATCACGGTGGGTGACACTAAAATGACTGTCTTTAATAATTTGTAGCAGAAACTGCCAGAAATTCAAGCTGGATTCACAAGAAGACATGGAAAGAGAGATATCATTCCTGACATTAAATGAATTTGGCTGAAAACAGAGACTATTAGAAGGATGTTTTTGTTTTTGTTGTTAAGTACTGTTGAGTCGGTTCTGACCCATAGCGACCCTGTATAGGGTGTCCGAGGAGCAGCTGGTGAGCTTGAACCAAATGGCTTTGTAGCCCAGCACATTAACCCACAGCGCCACACCAGGACTCCAGAAGGATGTTTACCTGAGCTTTATTGACTAAGGCATTCAATCAACTACATGGATCACAACAAATTATGGATAACATTGAGAAGAATAGGAATTCCAGAACACTTCATTGTATTCATACAGAACCTGTACAGAGACCAAGAAGCAGTCATTAAAACAGAACAAGGGGATGCCGACTGGTTTAAAAAAACAACATTCAATCTGTATGCTGAACAAATAAACAGAAACTGGACTAAATGAAGAAGAATGAGGCATCAGGATTGGAGGAAGGCTCAGTAACAACCTGTGATATGTAGATGACACACTTTGCTTGCTCAAAATGAAGAGGACTTGAAGCACTTGATAAAGACTGAAGCCTTCAGTATGGATTACACCTCAACATAAAGAATTTCATTTTACACGGATACACAATCAATGCCCTTGGAGGTGGTGGTGGTTATGTGCTGTGGAGTCAATTCCGACTCATAGTGACCCTGTACAGGGTTTTCAGGCTATAAATCTTTATGGGAGCAGAAAGCCTCATTTTTCTCCCACGGAACAGCTGGTAGTTTTGAACTTCTGACCTTGAGGTTAGCAGCCAGACTCATAACCACTATGCTACCAAAGCTATCAGAGCCCATGGAGGTAACAGTTAAGAAATCAAATGCCTACATTGAGCAAATCTGCTGCAAATGACCTCTTTAAGCATGAAAAAACAAAGATGTCATTTTGAGGACCAAGCTATGGGTGACCCAAGCCATGGTATTTTCAATCCAATTGTCTCATATGCATGTAAAAGCTTGCAATGAATAAAGAAGACCAAAGAAGGATTGATGCTTTTGCATTATAGTGTTGGTAAAGAATATTGAAAGTACCAGGGACTGCCAGAAGAACAAACAAATCTGTTTTGTAAGAAGTACAGCCAGAATGCTTCTTAGAAGCCAGGATGGTGAGATTCTGTCTCAAGTATTTCAGACATGTTATTAGGAGGGACCAGTTCCTGGAGAAGGACATCATGCTTGGTAAGCAGAGAGTCTGGGAAAAAGAAGACCTTCAAGAAGATGGACTGACACAGTGGCCGCAACAATGGGCTCAAACATGGCAACTATTGTGAGGATGGCATAGGACCAGGTAGTGTTCCATTCTGTTGTACATGGTGGTGGTGTGCCATGGAGTCGGTTCCGACACATAGCGACCCTGCACAGAGTTTCCGAGGCTGTAAATCTTTATGGGAGTAGAAAGTCTCATCTTTCTCCCGCGGAACAGCTGCGAGTTTCAAACTGCTGACCTTGAGGTTCGCAGCCTGATTCGTAACCACTATGCTACCAGAGCTCCTTACATACTGTTGTACATAGGTTGCTATTAGTCGGAACCTACTCAACAGCACCTAACAACAACATCAAATTTTTGTGCAATGTTTCAGCAGAAATTTATTATTTCCTAAATAGAAATATCCCTGTAGTTGTAACAAAAACATTTTTTCACAAACCAGCTTATATGTATATGCGTATATGTATTACCTATAAGGCTAAAACTCTATGCTAATTTGCTTTTTGAGCCTTTTTAAATGGTCCTGTCAGAGCTGTCATTATTACCCAATTATAATGACGCTTCAAATCACGTCTGAAAGTGCTCCAGTCACGTGCTATTCTTTTCGTTGCTACTGGTATTTTTAGAGTTCGTGATTTTTCAAAATTTCTGTTGTTTTAGCTATAATATTGTGGTAATTAATATTTGTGAACCTATATCAATAAGTTGTTTGAGAATGAAATAGTAATCACAGGAAAAGGAGAAAAATAAACACAGGCTTCCTCTCAGTTACTAAATAATGTTATAACTAATATTGCTATGATTCAATGTAGTAAGATTTCACAAAACAATTTTTCTGTTAGCATTCATATAATCTAAGAAATATTACACTTAGGCAATTTACAACTGTTTATCACATTTTATTCTATGATTAAGGATTCTTCTTATTACTTCCCTAGTGCTCTACATAGGAGCTCTGAGAGTATACTGGGTTATAACTTGCAAGGTCAGCAGTTCTAATCTACGAGCCATTCCGCGGGAGAAAGATGAAGCTTTCTGCTCCTGTAAAGATTTACAGCCTCAGAAACCCTATCTATACAGGGTGGCTATGAGTTGGAATCGACTCCATGGGACACAACTACCCCCACAATCTACATGCAATGATTTCATCAAAGTTTTCCCTAATGGGTGACATAGCCATTCTTGTCTACATTCCAGATAAGTAAACTTAGGTTCAGAGACATTACACATTCACTGGAGGCAGATCCGCTCTTTGGGAACTTTGTTCCAAAGCTCAGGACCTGTTCACCATACTTGTGGCCTCCCAAAAGTTTGGGTCACATATTTTGTAGGAGACTTGCAAAAAAAAAAGTAAGACAGTCCCTCCCCTTTAGGGAGTTCATAGTCTAGTGTAGAAGACAGACAGACTGCAACCCAGTGAGATAAGAGCTCTGAAAGCAGGATGGTCCATGTATCAAGGGAGCCCTTGAGAATATCCTTATCATCATTGCCCTTCAACCCTACCTCAACTTTCTTAGTCTTTCTGGCTTCTCACCAAGACTGCTCCTTTTGTCTTTCTTTAGACACTAGCTGCTGGCTCCTTTCCCAGTCTGTTTATTCTTTCCTGTCAGTGGGGTCTGCTCCCCACACACCTGGCAGGGATCCCCTACTTGCCTGGAGAGACTGCCTAGGTTGGAATGACCTCCTTGGCCTCTGAGGCCCCAGGGAAGGAGCCAGGTCCTGCCTGCAGCCCCAGGCTTACTCAGCTGGGAAATGGGAAATGGGCACAGGGACCGGTACACTGAGCAGGCTGGTAGGCCCTAGCAAAGCTTTTATTGAAGTCTGTTAAAGGGTTTTGGGCTTCCTCTGATGAAAGGCGCTTAAGTGCATCTGGTTATGATTACAGGGGAGGAGAAAGCCAGGCGGTCTCTTGGGGGTTGGACCAGTCATCTGGCTCTGCCTTCCTCCAGGCAGAGAAGGCTGCTGGTGAGGCCAGGAGGCCAGGTGTGGGGGCAGGCAGGAAGCAGAGCTGGTACAGAACCTTCAACCTCTCAGAGGCTTGGGCCTTAGCTCCTAGCTCAGTCAGACCTGACCTCTCAGAGGCTTGGGCCTTAGCTCCTAGCTCCGTCAGACCTGGATGTCCAGAAGCAGGCCGGTGGCTTAGAGATGTCAGGCTTCTAGAAAGTCAAGGTCAGTGTGTTAGTGGCAGCCTAACTCTGACCCAAAGTACTTCAGGGATCCCCATGTCCACATTACCCTCCCCCAAGAACCCTTAACACCACTCGCCGCCCCCCACCAACCTTCTCATATGGCCTTCTTGTGACTAAAAAGGTTTTGATGCCAGGGTTTCCGAAACGTGATGAAAACTAAGAAAATACAGATTTATAAAAGTTTTAAAACCTTAACGTTTTTTATCCTTTTAAATCATTGTTTCCCATAAAACAGATATCGTTAGGGATGTTCCACGTCACTATAACTGACAATCATGCTGAATTAAGGGAAGAAATTAATATTAAAATAACGTGGCGGCCTCGGAATAGTATCAGGCGGTCCCGAGTCCCGCTGTGCCTCACACCTGTCCCTGCGCGAGACTCCTTGTGGGCACACAAAGCTCTTGGGGGATAGGATGGGTTAAACACAGTCCGCAGTTCTAGAAAGGAAAATGCCTTTTCTTATTCCCGCCCTGATTTAATCCCGCTGCGTGTTCTTATTGTCAAGTCTCTTCGCACCACTGTTTCTAAAAAGAAAACCCGTGGGTCTGCACGGCCCTCAGCCGCCTGCTCCGCTTTTATTGTGCACGCAGCCAGGTCTGCGTGGATCCAGCACGTCGTGACCGCCTCGCGGGCGCGCACGGACACCCTCGGATTGGCATTTCGGGAAAAGCTTGGCGCATTGTCTCAGCGGCGACACACACACAAATAATAAAGGGCTATAGACCCCTGGCCAAGCCTCCTCGTAACCCACAATTAGAGATGACCTTTGCGAAAGGCAATTAAAATATGGTAATGATCAATGCACTCGCCCGTTTCCAAAAAGGAAAATACACAGGTGTTGGCTTCAGGAGGCTCCACCTGGCCGGGCCGGGAGGGTTCCTGCTGCTCATGAATGAACTCTTTCTCCCGGGAAGCTTGGATTGCTTGCGAGCGCAGCAACCCGCCTCCTCCTCCCCTCCCCCACCTGAGCTCCGGCAGCCAGGAGCTTGCTGGCGGCGGCAGGGCTTTGTCATCCGAACGCACATACAGACACGCACACGCGCGCACCCGGTCGCCACGGGACCGCGGCAGCCGCTGCGCTGTGTCCTTCCTCATCGCGCTCCTTTCCCCACCCCCTCTTTTTAAGGGCTCCTCTAAACCCTTCAGTTCTTTCGGTGTCCGGTTCTTTTCATCCAGTAGCTCAGGGAGGGTTTTAAGGGGCCTCCGCAGGGCGTGGGACGGCGGGAGGGAGGGAGGACTCAGTACAGGACGGGTACGAAGAGGACGCGTGGGCAGCCGGGCTTTGTTCGGCTTCTTGCGCCCGCCTGGAGGGCTGAAAAACCTCGTTGGGGCCCACCGGCGGAGTGGCAGCTGCGGCATTAGCACACCCGTCCCCAACCAAACAGGACTGCGAAATTGCCCCTGGAGTTCGCCCCGGCTTGGATCTGGGTGGGGCGCATCGCCGTGGGGAGGGTCTTCCTGTCCACAAGTGGCTCTCCCCGCACAAGCAGATGTGCAGTATCATTATGATGGCTCCTGTTGCGCAAGGCCTCCGGGCTACTCCGGTGGCATGCTCACCCCACCCCTACACAGTGCAGAGGGCGGAGAGGTGGGCCTCGAGGCTGGGGGGCTACTTGGAGGAGCATCGCTTCCGGCCCTCCCGCACCTCGCGACTGCTTTCCGGGACCGCGAGCGCGGAGCCAGGGCGGCCTCTCGCCTTTCATTACGTGGCCTACGAAAGCAGCAGCCCAGGCAAATATGTAGCTATTAAAATTAATCGCCCTGCGTTGTCAGCTGAACATAATGCAAATTATTTATGGGCTGTCTGCGCAATATTTATCATCGTGCTGGCTCCAGGCGCTTCGTGCCTCCTGGCCTCCCCCGCCCGCGGAGGACGAAGCTGCGCGCAAGCTGCGGTGGGCTGGGGGCCCTGGGCACCCGCATGGAGTTCGGAAGGTGAAGCCGCGCACCAGGCTGCCTGCTGGGCTCACCACCCCACTTTAGTTTCTGCCATTCATTCCCACGTTTACTGTGCAAAATTAGAAGGGCTACAAAGTCTAGAGGGTACAACTAATTTGGAGAAATCGGACCCAGACAAACTCCAGCCTAAGGGGTGCTGTGGACAGAGGCTCATAAGCTACCTAAGCGAATTTTCTGTGGTTTAAATTTGTCCTCCAAACACTGAAACGCATGTTTGTGGAAGCTGGATTCGCATTTGGAGCCAGAACCTCAGAGGTGTCCAACAGATCTAAAGACAAATGCTGGAGACTGGAACAAGAATTCGGTGTCCTTCCAGCCTCAAAACTTGTTTGCAGATAGCAGATAACAGATTAACTGCTAATTGTCGAAATCGGCCAACCATTTAGTTTATCACTGCTTGGGGGCCCCTTGGTATTCGTTGCACTTTTTATATGTAAAAACAGCCTTGGAGCCTCCTAAACGGCTTTTGTGTGGCTTTTGTTTCTCTTTCAACTACGGTGTTTTAAAAAACAGCAGCAACATGCCACCCCACCCCCTCTCCAGCCAAGCCTTGTCTTTTTTTTTTTTTTTTTAAAGAAAAAAACAAAAACGGGAAGAGAGATAATCTATAGGACAATCCCCCCCTACTGGTCGGTGCTGGCGTTGGGTTTTTTTTTTTTTTTTTTGATACGCAGATCGAGTCGCCCTGGGCTGCGGAGGTAAACAGGCTTTCTGCACTGCTGCTAAATAAATCACAAGGGGGAAGAACCGGGACGGCAGGGCTGGGGAGGCCTGGGGACCAGGACTGAATGCAAGAAAGAGGAGAGCGTAGCAGGAGGGACAGCGGGAGAGTAGGGGGCGGGTGGAGGGGGCCAGACGGGCTGACCCTGTGCGGAGGCCCCTGGGCTAGGGAGGGGAGAGGAAGGCCTGTGGATGGCCCTGCCAGAGGCCGCCCGCCCTCTCGCAGTCTGTGAGGCAGAGTGAGTGCGCAGCCTGGGCCTCAGTGCCCAGCGCGCCTGGGCGCCACCTGGGGCTGGTCACGCTGCGTGAGCCCATCTGCGGGGAAGGAGGTCACGGGGCGCCTCCTCCCACACACAATTTTAGCAGCTCTGGGCCTTCAGGATACAGAGGAGGCCTAGGTCTTTCTTTTGCTGTACATTTAAAACAAACCATTGCTTTTCTTCACTGTTTCCACCTCTCGGACCACTGACCCCTAGCACTTAGCTCACCACACCAAAGTCAAGGCCTACTTCCGGGGTCCTAGGAAGAAGTTGTATCTCAGTGCATCTGCTCTCCAGACTAACAGAGTGGTACAGAGTCAGGAAGTTACTTTGAATTTACATTGTTCATCCGGTTTTCTTCTCCTTAAAACGGGATTTGACCGGATGGAAAGGCCACCTAATTCTTGACCAGGACTTGTCTCGGAACATTGTAAAGATTTTCCCATTACTTCAGAAACTTCATTTGAGGTGATGTAAAAGAAAAAGAAGTTAAAATGTTAGGTTACTTTGAGGTTCCCTTTATCTCTTACATTTCTGTGTGGATTTGAGCAAAGGCTAATTTTTACTAAAAAAAAAACCCCAAAAAACAGTAAGGCACTGTTTTTCTAGAGTAAGGAAGACCAAACATTGACCACAATGAAAAAAGGTTAGGCCACGTTTACAATGTGCTATAAGATTTCCTCCCTTTTAGGCCTCAGAATCCTACTGAGGTGAGCAGGATGGATATTGTTTTCTTTTTACATATGAGGATGCGCCCCCCTCCCCCCAAGTTTCAGGAAGCTAGAATTCCTCAGTGAACTGGAACCAGAAATCAGGTGAAACTCGCCTCCTCCGTCTCCCCTCGGGTAACTGTCATTTCTTTAGTAAAAGCTGTATCCTAAGAGATCTGTCTGCTGGGACCGAAGTCACCCTCCCGGTTGAGGTAGCTCCTTCCAAGGTTTGCAAACCAAACCGCAAGCACTGTCTCTTATAAGCGTCCGTTTATTCACTTCCCCCCTACCTGGCCAATCCGACTCCAAGCACGGGAGGGCAATTTTAAAGCGTTTCTGCAGGCAAACCCTCTGGCCGCGCCGGAAGTGTTTTATGGACCTGTGAGCCAAGTTAATCCCACGAGGGGCGGCAGAATTAGCCCGGGGTGTGGGTGGGTGGGTGATTCCTGTATTAAGATCTAATGGGGGGGGCGTTGTGAGATGTGGGGTAGGGTCCAGAGCCTTCGGACAGTGAGTAGCACTCCCCATTAAATGTGGATGGAAACTGAGGCACATGGCCCTGTATTTCCAGCCTTGGTCCTAGGTCTGCGAGCTGTGGGCAACAGAAGGCACCAGGATACGATTCACCCACCGGGGAGACCAGTACAGGCATGGAGAGTGCAGTTGTGTGTGGTTTTTTTCCACGTTTTATTCTTGCAGCCCTGTGGAAAGGAGGAGAGCCGCAACCAGGGAGGGAGCCGGAAAGAAACACTTAATCACTGGCGTCTCGCTGCTCGTCACGCGAAGATGGCAGCGGCTCCCCTGGGTTTCAAGGTTCCGGGAAAGGCGTGTGTTCTGCCTCGAGGCGGGCGGGCTGCTGCGCTCCCTCCCTTTGCTGGGCGGCCGGCCTGGGCTCACCCGAGCCTCGCGCAACGCCGGCAAGTGCGCTAGGCTGGTGAGCCGCCAGGCCAGCCTTCTGCTTGTGGCCCCAGCTGGGCGAGGACAGGGGACTTCTGCCCAAGGTGGCACGCTTGGCCAGCCGCGGGACAGTGAGTCCAGTAGCTCAAAGCAAAGGCCCAGTCTGAGGGGGCGGTGTTGAGTCTTTAGTGCCGCCTCGGACCACGAGCCCCCCTACCCCGCCCCACTCCACACACACACACACACACACACACACACACACACTGTGGCCCAGCCGGGACCAGAACCCCACTCAGGCCTGGCTTGATCACAACCACCACCACCCCCACACACACACTCTGGCCTGGTTCTGACCATGAATCCCCCCTCCCCTTCACACATATAAGCACCGGCCAGGGGCACTTAGTGGCTTTAAGACAAACTGTGTTAGGGAGGTATCTACCAGTGGTGGCCAAGGTCCAGCCTTCGCGGGAGAGGAGGTTTACAGTCACCTGCATCCCCGCACAAGCCCTCTCCTGTGACTGGACCTTCGCAAAAACACTGAGCACCTCCAGCCGACGCCCGTTCCAGAGATGGTTGGGCACGGGCTTCAGGAGTACCAGTGTGCACACAGATCCTGGGGGGCAAGCAGGGCAGTGTGACCCCAACACCTCACACTTCCCGGTGCAGCACACCACTGCCATGGGTTTTTTTCGAAGCCATGGAACCGGGAGAAGTAAGGGAAAGTGGAGGCCCTGGAGCCTGGCGGGGGGGGGGGGGGGGGGGAAGGGAAGACGTGTCAACTCAGACTGACCTAGGTTCTCTGGCCCTCTTTCACCCCTGCCGTGGAGCTCTGCGCCTAGGACTGGCGGCTCACAAGGAGGGGGAGCCCGGAGCTGCAGGAGGCGCCGCTGGGCGTTTGGCCAGCTCCGCTGCAGAAGCCCGGGGTCACGCCCGCCAGGAGCCCGGGGACAGGCATAACCCAGCCGCCCCCGCAGGCGGCCGTTTAGCTACGCCGCCTCGGCTCACTGACACTCGGCGATAAGGAGTTCCTCGGCAATCGACTGTCCCCAGGCCCCAGTCACCTCCGGCGGACGTGACCGCCGGATGCTATTCAGTGAGGTGGAGCAAAGGGGCTATGCACAGCTTTTCCTTGGCCCCTTCTCCGCCGAAGTAACATGTTCCTGTAAAACGTTTAGAACTTTCCCTTGTAAAATTATAGTCAAATAATTGGGCATTCTGGTTTCTTATCTTGTCCCATAACTTTTTCCTTTGGAAGGTTGGACTTAACACCCTCCTATACAAATTCTCTTCACTATGAAATACTAGAGTCTGCACAACCCTCCTTATCCCAAGCGGTGCAGCTTTCGGCAAAGGGACTTAACAGTTCTGGGCCTCATTTTCCTTGTTTGTAAAACTCAAACCCATTGCTGTCAAGTCAGTTCCGACTCATAGCGACCCAGTAGACAGAACTGCCTGCCAGAACTTTCGGTTAGTAGCCAAGTGTTTAACCACCAATTATAGTATCTACCTCAGAGGGTTGTTTTTGGGGGGGGGTGTGTGTGTACAATGAGCTAATTTACATAAAGTGGTTAGCCTTCTGCCTTGCAAGTAGTGCTACATTATGTGCTACATGTGTTTTTGACTTAGCTATTCTGGATGGGGAGGGAGGTAAAGAAACGATCCAGGTCAAAGTTTCTTTGAGGTCTATATGAAACTAGGGCGCTTGAGCAGGGTGGAAGGGGCATTAATGACCACAGAAAAGTTAAGGCGGCAAAGTGGGTTCAAACTGTCTGGACTGGACTTTCTCTTAAAGGCCTGTCAGAAGATGGGGCGGGAGTGGAAAAGCTCTTTAATCCCTCCTTTAGACAGGATAATTGTGAGTCCATGGAAAGCTCCCGACAGGGCTCTGGCGCCATTATTCCCTGACTCTCTGTAGCCTTAGGCGAACAGCCCTGGTTTCCAGAGCCTACAGCCATTCTGCCAGACCAGACCACCTTTTTTGATGGATCAAGGCCACTTCCTATAAATCAGTTCTTGGGGGCCGCTGGGCAAAAGCTCCAAAGATGGGGGAAGCTGTACGTGGATGGGGAAAGGTGTACATTAGCTGACTGACTTGGGGCAGGCCTTGTCTTTGGGCCATTTGTGGGCCACATTTTACTGACACACAATGGCATGTACTATTTATGTACATAAACTTGTTCAGACTTCTAAATTCAAAAGGTTTCCCATTTCCCTAGCCATGAGGTCTGTGCCATCTGGACATGGAGCTTTAAAGGCGGTCCTGAGGAGACCAGAGCGCCACTCACTCTCAGCCTGGCCTGTCTTAGGTCACTTCTAATTCATTAGGTTGAACTGCCTTTTCCTTTTCAAAGACAACGCAAAATAGCCTTTCTCTTCCGTGGCTGCTGGCGCTAGCCACATCCCTGAACTGTGCTGGCAGTGTGTTCTTGGTAGATCCTTATCAGAATGTGTGTGCCAGGCTGTCAGCCCCGCGAGAAACAAAGACACGCCCCCCTCCGGGTTTGTTCCCTAGGTTTCAGGGTCACCTTCGGGGTTTTCCCTTCACATCAGCCTGGCCCCCAAGCCGTTCCCGGACAGCCTCCCAGACAACCGCAGCAGATGTCAGAATTCCAGTTCTCGAGCGCCACCAGCGAGAGCCCGAGGGCGGCGGCAGCAGCATTTACCCAGGAAAAGCACAAGCTAAGAGAAAAACGTGGGCTAAAACGCAGGACCATGAAATACAAACCCCAGGCAGGAATTTATAGGGAGTAAGCACAACCCAAAAGAGTAATCACAGCTAAAACAATTCACCTTTTGGAGTCCTATTAAATGTTCTCAAAGGTGGAGCGCACGGGGGACCACGCCTTTTTAGGGCACACAGAAGCCGTGCCAAGAAACATCGTGCTCAGCCCAGCACCTCCTACACACAGGCTTTATACCAGAGAGTTAGGTTCTTCTCATCTACCGATTTATAGCAGTTCTTGCAGTATTTATAACTAACCCAACGTGTACTCGATTTAAAAAAGACGACTGGTCTTGCTTCAATATACTCGGACAACCTGTATTTAGATGGGGTAAGTTCTTTGTCTGGTTCCTCTGAGAACCCACGTTTTCTAGCCCTGGAAGGGGCAGGCGGCCCTTGAGGCTCCTCCTTAGGCCGTTTCCTGGCGGGGCGCCCTTCCTCCTGAAGAACCAGGAACCGAGGCGGCCACATTAATACTCGTGGACAGCCTGCTATGACTTATACTGTCATTTTTTCCACCAGTCGGGATCGGGTTGGGGAGGAAGTCTCCTCCGAGGGACTCTGCACGGATCGTTGGGTTTTCCCTGGCGAACTTAAACACGGAGGCAAAGGGGCAGATGGAAACCCAGCCTTGGCTGGCCAGGCGCGCGTAAGCGCCGCAGTAGGCAGCTCGCTGCAAAGCCAGGGCTGGATTTTCGAGGCCCGGGCCCGGCAGCCTTCCCACACTAGCGCTATCTTCTTTCCACTTCGCGTTGAGCAAACGTGCTAGTTTAATTCCGCCCCGGAGACAGCAGCTGTGCGGCGACAGAGGAGAAAAAAACCCTCAACTTTTCCAACAGAAAGTGTATGCGCACAGGAGAGGTGAAAGACCACCCCGATTCTGTGCACGTACCGACACAGCATCTAATCAGTGTCACTGCCAGGAATACGCCTCCGTGGCGGGCGATACCGCCCTCCCCCCCCACAGCCAACCTGCGGGGGGGAGGGGCAGAAGCGTGTGTGTGTGTGTGTGTGTGTGTGTGTGTGTGTGTGCAAATGGCGTCTCACGTTGCCCCAGACACAGCATAGCTCCCTCCCGCCGACACGACTCAAGAGTAGACGTGTGGTCGCAATGGGCCAAGCGCCGCCGCTCTGGTGACGCGAACATGCTGGTGGCCCGGACCCCTCTCTGGAGCCCGGGTCTCGGGAAAAGAAACTAGCACCGTTCCGAGGCCATTCCACAATCCCCACCTCGGGAAAAGTCGCCCTTCTTCGACTGGGGATGGGGGAAGCGTGTGGGAAACTTTGCGAGCGGACTGTTCCCCGTCTTCCCCGCGTGGCTCTGGAGAGGATTGTGGGTGGGGTTTCCCCAGGTTCGGGGCCTGCCCACACTAACTCGCTCTTCCAAGCTTGGGACCAGAACCTCGTGTACGATGGCCTGGGCGTGAGGGCGCGTACTCAAGGACTGGCCTGTGGCCAAGTTTTTGTCCTTTCCCTCCCACACTAGAGTGGCGCGCGCCAGTTTGGGAAAGCGCGAGATCCCCACCCCCGACCACGAGGCCAGTCCTGGCTCCGAGGTGGGGTTGATGGTTAATCTCTACAGAGTTCCCTCGCCTCCCTGAGTCCCCGGCACTCTCGTACAACCCCAGGGAGCCCCGGGAGAAGGCCTGCGTCTTCCCTAGCGCTTCCGGGGTGGGGGGTTCTGGGTCCTGCCCACAGTTCCCTGCCCGAAGTCGCCCTGTGGGAAGAATCCTCCCCGACCCGTAATGAGATGCCCCTGGGACGCAGGCTGGGATGGCGGTTCCAGTCGTTCCGGGATTTGCATGCAAGAAGAAAACAAGGCCGGCGATGACAGAAGCGGCGCCTCCATTCTTGGGGTTCAGACGCGTGTGCTTTCTTTGCAGCTATCCCACTAGCACTCCTCCTGCCTGGGGGGGACCCGACTCCCGCCCTTCACCCCCGCAGTTCCTCGTTCCGCGGGTGCCGCAGCACGCTGAACTCCGAGCGCCCTGGCCCTTACACCAGCCCTTCCTTAACTCGCGCGCCGCTTGCGCTCTGGGCTTGGGGCGCCTCTCGATCCCAGCGCCCCGAGGGCGACGGTTCCACCCTTGTCCGCGAAAGCCGCCGCCCTGCGCCACCCCCGCCGGGCCCGGCCCGGCCCTAGTCTCTGCTCGGCTCCCCAGCCAGCTGCGCCGCGACCGCCGCACGTGACCCGCCCCCGTTGCGGCTTCCGCTGAGCTGCCTGTTCCGGAGCACAAACAATTTCTGCTCTGACGCGGAGTCTCTCGGGCCCTGGCGTCCTCTCCTCCCTGCTCCCCCCCGCCCCCCTTCCGGGTACGAGAACTCAAAACAACTCGCTGACCTTCCAGCCGACCAGCTCCGGCTTCCTCGGACTCCGGCATTCCGTTCAAACCAAGTAGCTGTGGCTTCTAAGATTTCACTCCGCGCTGGGCTGGTGGGGGAGGGGGTGATCTCTCTGGGAAGGAGGGGGGTGCCTCAGTTCGAAAGAGCCACTTCAGATTCCTCCCCCTCCTCCAAAGTGAGTTCTTGGACAGACTATCTGGAGGCCCTGGGGAAACGCGGGCAGACGCGCGCAAAGCAAGCCCATATGCACATGCTGCCTTGTTTGGAGTCTGCTCCGATTTCCAGGGTCACAGCCCAGCGATAGAGGGTATGGACAGGCTGGGAATTACCACCACGCAGTGGACTAAGCAGCGGGCAGAGATGGGACGGGGTGGGGTGTTGTGCTAAATAATAGTCGTTCCCACTTCTGGGCTCTGTGCCAACTTCGTACTTCGGCAGCCTTCCGACTTTACAGATCAAGAAACTGAGGCATAGAGAAAAGGCAATTATGTTACTATCGCTCAGGGTCCCACCCAGCTAGTGAAATGACTTAGTGGGAATTAGAACTCAGGTCTTTCAGAGTCCAGGGTGATTAGACATTCTGCTATAGTGCTCGTCTTGGAATCAAAAGGTTCTTGGAATCAAAAGGTTCAGACCAGTATGTACACATCTAGTCTTGGCTTCCTAACCCATTGCTGTCTACTTAATTTCCGACTCATAAGGGCTCGGTAGGGCATAGAATTGTCCCACAAGGTTTTCAAGGCTGTAAGTCTTTATTCTCCTGTATCATTGTGATTGGCACATAGTTACTGTTAGGTGCCATCGACTTGGTTCTGACTTACAGCAACCCTATGTACAAAACACTGCCTGGTCCTGCGTAATACTTATTATCATTGCCTATGTGTGCTTTTGAGTTATGGTGGCGGAAGCGAATATTGAAAGTGCCATGGACTGCCAAAAGAGCCAACAGATCTGTGTTGGAAGAAGTGCAGCCGCAGTGCTCCTTGGAGGCCAAGATGGCCAAACTTTGTCTCTCATACTTCGGACATACTGTCAGGAGGGAACAGTCACTGGAGAAGGATATCATGTTTGGTAAGGTGGAGGGTCAGAGCAAAAGAGGAAGACCTCCAGCGAGATGGATTGGCAGAGTGGCAGCATCAGTGGGCTCGAGTGTGACAACAGCCCAGGACCGGGCAGTGTTTTGTTCTGTTGTGCATAGGATCGCTATGAGGCAGTACCGACTCAATGGCACATAACAACAACAGCATGTGTGAGCCCATTGCTGAAGCTACTGTGTCAATGCATCTCGTTGGCACTCAATAAATATTTGTGGAACATGTGGATTGCTGGATAAATGATTGATAGAACCACTAATGGCAAGTGGTTTTAGAGAAAACAGCCCAAACCATTCTTCCTTTTAAGAGGACTTTCCTACCTTACTGAAACCTCTAGCAGTTTTGTTACTGTTGAGTGTTTGCAGGTAACAAGAAACACTTATTCAAAAGTATATTTGATTTATAGTTTCACTCCTACCCTATCCCCACCCCCTAACCAATCAGCCTGGAAGCACTTGAACTAGTTGGGGGTCTGTACCCAAAACAGTTTCTACCCATTTTCCCCCACCCTGTTTCTGTTTGGTAGGCTGCTGGTCAGGTTAAGGATAATGAAGACCTAGCAAAAGGGGAGAGGTGGACACCTATCAAATTGGGCATGTTATTGGTGTTAAGTGCAGGGTCAGTTCCGACTCATAGCAACCTGACACATAGCGACCCTGTGTAGTGTAGGGTTTCCAAGGAGTTTGTTGTTGTGTCTCGTGGAGTCGGTTCTGACTCAGTGTCCCTGCACAGGGTTTCTGAGGCTGTAAATCTTTATGGGAGCAGAAAGCCTCATCTTTCTCCCTCAGAACTGCTGGTAGTTTCAACTTGCTGACCTTGAGGTTACCAGTTTACCACTACGCTACCAGAGCTCTACCGTAATTCTTGTGGTTCAAGCTGACCTTGCAGTCCAGTGCGTTATACTGCAGCACCATACCATAATTCTGGCTTGTTGTTGTTGTTAGGTGCCATCAAGTCGGTACCGACTCATAGCGACCTTATACACAGCAGAACGAAACACTGGACCAACAACCTCACTGTTACTGCCACGCTTGAGTCCATCGATGCTGCTACTTGGCCAATCCAGCTTGTTGGGGGTCTTCCTCTTTTTCTCTGACCCTCCACCTTACCAAACATAATATCCTTCTCCAGCGACTTGTCCCTCTGACAATATGTCTGAAATATGAGAGACAAAGTTTGGCCCTCTTGGCCTCCAAGGAGCACTCTGGCTGCACTTCTTCCAACACAGATCTGTTGGTTCTTTTGGCAGCTCATGGCAATTTCAATATTCTCCTCCAACACCATAACTCAAATGCATCAATTCTTCTATGGTTTTCCTCATTCATCGTCCAGCTTTCGCATGCATATGAGGTTATTGAAAATACCATGGCTTGGGTCAGGCGCACCATAGTCTTCAAGCTGACATCTTTGCTCTTCAACACTTTTAAAAGGTCTTGTATTGGAATACCTAAAATGGGGCCACAACATGCCCAATGAAGGAGGCTTCCTGTGAAGCCTCTGCATTACATAAGACCATAGGTGGAATCCTGAACCGCATCCAGAATTTTCTGAGGTGGGAAATTTCCACTTGTAAGGACAAGCCAACCAGCTTGGAGTGGCTACAAGAACAGAAGGTACATCTTGAAAGAAAGACTGACAGGAAAAATACAAAACACTATAGGCAGTCTGACTGATTACTACAAGAACAAGCAAGTTGCTCACCCAGGAGACATCAGTCAGGCAAGTGGTCGGGTCCCCTCAGGGCAAACCCCTTTCCAAGACTCAATGGGAATACATGCTCTGATTGGTGACCACGTTCATCACAGATAAGGGGAAGCGAGGGAAAAATAGCAATGAAGCTGTGAGCTAAGCCCTACAATGTTCAATAGATTCCTGTGAACCCGGGTGGAGACCTGGTTGGCCTGCAGTGTGGCAAGGCTTGGGACTTTTGGGCTCAGAGTCAGTGGCATAGCCACAGAGGACTAGAATGGAAAGTGAAGCATCCAGCTGATAAGAAGAAAGGGCATATGCATAAGAACACTCACACTTGCATATAATACCTACTTGACCTGGCTTCAATGGCTGGATGATCAGAATTCAACTAGAAGAAGAAAGAAGAGGAAAAAAAGAGTAATCTGATACAATTTGATGAACTTGACCTACACCCATGGATACAGTAGCTCAAAAGAGGGAACAAATCTTTAAAGCAAGGATCATTCCCTCCCCCTCCATACACAGAGTACACAAGGATGGGTAACTTGGACATTGGCTACCCAAAGTGGGGAGGGGCTACAAAGGCAAGAAGTGACTGGCTTACAAGCTTTCAAGAAGGAGCGTAGATCCAGAGGGCATGTAGGAAGGTAGAATCTCCACTGAGTAGTATCCAATCTGTCTGGGCAGGGCTGATGAAAGGAGATGCGGATAGGTCTTTTGTGATACAATAGTAAATAATTGTTATCAG
>NW_006408580.1:12676970-12689027 GCF_000296735.1 Chrysochloris asiatica | reverse complement strand
GTTGCCCATCCCTGTCTACTCTGTGTGTGGAGGGGGTGGGAATGATTCTTGCTGTAAGGACTTGTTCCCTCTTTTGAGCTACTGCTTCCATAGGTGTGGGTCAAGTTCATCAAATTGTTCACATTAGCTAATTTAAAAGCTGTTACTAGTGCTTTGTGCTATTTTCCCGGTGGTCTAAGAGAAGAGGAGATTTAAAAGATTATTACATTTAAGTAGTCCAATTTGTTGTTGTTGTTGTTAGTATTATGCAGTTGATTCCAACTCAATAACCCTATGCTCAACAGAATGAAACACTGCCCGGTCCTGAGCCATCCTCAAAATAGTTATGTCTGAGTCCATGTCCATTCATCTCATTGGAAGTCGTCTTCTCTTTCGGTGACCCTTTACTTTATCAAGTGTGATGTCCTTTTCCAGGGACTGGTCCCGCCTGGTAACATGTCCAAAGTACATGAGACAAAGTCTCCCCATCCTCACTTCTAAGGAACATTCTGGCTGTATTTTCTCCAAGACAGATTTGTTTGTTTTTCTGGCACTCCGTGATATTTTTGGTATTCTTCACCAACAACATAACTCGAATGTATTTGAATCTTCTTTGGTCTTCCATACTCCTTGTCCAACTTTCACATGCATAGGATGTGAATCAAAGTACCATGACTTGGATCCTTGAAGTGACAGCTTTGCTCTTGAACACTTTAAGTAATCATGTTGTTATCTCCCTATTCTCCACCGTCCCACCCCCACCCCAGTTTTCTAAATCTTACCAACATCTCTTTGTCACTATTTGAGCAAATTGAAATGAGGGCAAATTTCACTTCAGGTTGTCTGAAAATGAACTTTCTCCCTTCCAATTTGATTCATCAAACATCTGTTGAATACCTCTACAGGGAAGACATGTTACAGACAAAGCACGGAGTAGGAAAATGACTATTCTCTGCTCAGATTGTTGATTGACCGTTCATTTTCTCCCACTTTCTTTTTTTCTAACTAGTGCCTATTTTGGCACAAGTTTTCCTACTAAGATTAGTCACCAATAAGCACAAACATTTCTTTTCTCTCTGAGGAGACTGGGTGGTGCAAGCAGTTTTCACCACCAACTTAACTGCTAACCTAAAGGTTGGTGGTTCGAACCCATCCAGAGACTCGCAGAAGAAAGGTCTGGGGAACTGCTGCTTTAAAGCTCATAGGGAAGAAAACTCCATGGGGGCAGTTGTACTCTGCAATACATGCGCTCACCATGAGTTGGCGTCTCATTTCAACAACAGCTCACAACATTTTCCTTCTAAGCCACAACCCAGTCTTGATTATAAGACTGGGCTTTTGGTTGTCTCTTTTACAATCTGGTCAGAGGTGGCCAGCAGGACCCTGTGACCTCAGCCTGCAGCCCAGTCCCAGTTGGAAGCATCAGATGATTTCCAAGGAGACCCCAGACCTTAATCCCATGTCCCTGGATAGTACTTGAGAATAGCCTTGCCGAAACTCTCACTTGCCGGTGGTACAGAGGGGACTGGTGACAATTGACACTGAACCAGAGGTTCAGGATGCTAATTTGATTTATTATCTGTGTACAGCCTAGGGAGGAGAAAAGGCTCATAAAAGTGTTCTAGGCTGGTCATTCTGAATGTGAGCATTTATTTATCTGCAAAGCTGCCGAATGTCCCTGCAGGAAGTGGAGGGCGCAGCAGCCCCTGACTCCACAGACAAAAGTCTCCCTTCTACACAGGGCTGCTTTTATTGTTTCCAACAGCTTTGTGCTTTCCCTGGGGGAAGAGGAGAGTCACATAGCAAGCTTTCTTCCTCTTTTCTCACGCTGCAGAGGAAGTGATGTTGTGGAAACAGTGGCATTAACTTGGCCTGCAAACCACATTGGAGTTTGGAAAAGCTCCCTCCAGGCAGGGCGGCACTCACTCCAGTGGTTCTCCTCCCCCAGACCCTGAGACACCCCAGTGTGGGTCTGAGCATGGGAATGGCAGGCACACACAGGTTAACACGGAGCAAGAGAAGCCAGACTTGAGAATCATTCCCTGGATTCTAGGGGCTCCAGGTTTTGTGTGTGGATGTTCCTGATCGCTTGAGCCTGCTTCCCATTTGTTGATTACTCACTGTGCCAGTCTTGGTATGCAATGATATATAAAAAAGGTATTGTCCTTGCCCTCATGAAACTTGCATTCTACTTTCCTGGGCACTCCCAAGATACAGGATGTAGTTCTTTCCATCAAATCCTCTTTCTCATCCAACTGCTTTAATTCAGGACTCTTCCCTGGTAGCATAGTGGGTTACATGTCAGGCTGCTGCTATCTGCAAGGTCAGGAGTTTAAGTCCACCAGGTGCTCCGAGGGAGAAAGATGAGGGTTTTTTTTTTTTTTTTTTTGCTTCCATAAAGATTTATAGCCTCAGAAACCCTATGTTGTTTTTGTTAAATGCCATTGAGTCGGTTCCAACTCATAGTGACCCTGCATAGGGTTTCTAAGGAGCGGCTGGTGGGTTTGAACCACCAACCTTGTGGTTCAAACCAACCCTGTGGTAGAGCACTTATCCTATAGCGTCACACCAGGATTCCTAGAAACCCTATGTTGTTGTTGTTATGTGCTGTGGAGCCGATTCCGACTCATAGCGACCCTGTACAGGGTTTTCGAGGCTGTAAATCTTTATGGGAGCAGAAAGCCTCATCTTCCTCCCGTGGAACAGCTGGTAGTTTCAAACTGCTGACCTTAAGGTTTACAGCCCGATTCATAACCACTACACTACCAGAGAAACCCTATAGAGGATCGCTGTGAGTCAGAATCGACTCCATGGCACACCACCACCTTCTCCAAATAACTGAACCCACCCTTTGCACATTCATCTCCTCTATTTGATCACGCCACCATCCTCTATGTCCTTAAAGAACAAGATGGGGAAGGGTAAAGGGTTCAGGGCACCCCCTTCCAACGAAGTCAGCCTCCTTTATAAAAGATTCTGACAAGTCCCACGCAGTGTTCTCCACTTTTTTCTGTAGCTGCAAGAGAGATGAGTAATGCTATCTTTTAGCTTGGGTGTATTGCTGCTTCAATCAAATTACCAAGGGTGAATATTAGGGTACATAACTTAGGTGGGGAGTTCTGGTGTGGTGCTGTAAGATAAGCACTGGACTGCTAACTGCAAGGTCAGCAGTTTGAACCCAGCAGATGCTCCTCGGAAACCCTCTACTGGGTGACTATGAGTCAGAACTGATGGCACTTGACAACACTCTAAAACACAGGTTCATAATGAGTTGGAATCAACTCGAAAGCAGTGAGTTTGGTTCTTCTCCTTTTTTTAAAAATCAGCTACCTTTGTGCAGAGAGTATATGTTACATTTTACTATGTGGTTAAAAACAACAAAAAACAAAACAGTTGTCAAATTGATTCCAGCTCATGGAGACCTCATGTGTGTCAGAACAGAACAATGCTCAGGAGGGTTTTCAATAGTTATTTTTTCAGAAGTAGATTGCCAGACCTTTCTCCCGAGGTATGTCTGGGTGGATTGTAACCTCCCACCTTTTGGTTAGCAGCCAAGCATGCTCACCATTTGTATCACCCAGGGACTCAGTCTGTGGTAGGAGAAGATTTTGCCGAAGACCTTGGAGTCTATCCCTAGTTCACATGAATGTACTCTAAGAACTGCCCCTTATCGCCTCCCTTTGCTTTCAAGGCCGGCAGCCTTGATGATGCTGTAGTGGCAGGTGTACCCTAATTCCTGGGGACTGGGGATTCATCCATCAGAGCAGGGCCAGCTTCATGACTGTGGACCAGTACAATTATACAGGCTCTTTACTCAGACGCATCCATGCTTAGGGTTTAACATTCTGCTGTCACCAACTTGAAATTCAGGACAATTGTATTTTCCAATGTGTGTTTTCTAAGTGGAATTTAATGGCACAACGGAGCACGTTCCATCTCTCCCTGCTTCCTGGGCCTTCCTCCCTGGAATGGGTTCTCAGACATCATCTGTACTTGGTGGGGGCCTGGGTGCAGGCATGGTTCAGGTATTCCCCCACAGCATCTCGGGGTAGGACAGGGTGACAGCCTTCTCCACCCTGGGCTGGCAGGCTCACAGTGCATTTGGCTGTGGATTTGGCAGGATCCTCTCACCCGCTAAGGATCCAGATGTCGAGCATGTACCAACGTGGAAGTTGCAATCCCTTGGAGATGGCCAGTTCACCATAGGTTAGGGTAATGGTTTTGTGGGAAGGGAAATTTGACTTCCCCATCCTGGCCAGGACCCCACATTTTAATTTTGTTACAAAACAAATCCGTTTCTGTCAAGTTGATTCTCCGGCATGACATCCCCACATGCACCAGAACAAAACTGGGCTTCACAGTGTTTTCAATAAGATTTTCTGGAAGCAGATCACCCAGCCTTTCTTCCAAAGTACTTTTAGGTGAATTTGGTTAGTACCTGAACTCTTAACCATTTGCACCACGCTGGACTCTTTTCTTTTATACGGGGCCCCAAAGATCACACAATCAGCCCTGAGTCTTTGCATGCCAGGCCAGGGGGAACTAGCCTGCTGAAAGAGAGAGAAATAAAACATTAGTACGAGAAATGATGTGGACCGGTCAGCGAAAAAGAAGAGGACTTTAACGAGATGGCTTGGCACAGTGGCAGCAATAATGGGCTCAAATATGGCAATTGTGAAGATGGTGAAGAACTCAGCAGTGTTTCGTTTTGTTGTGTACATGAGTACCTAACAACAATAGTGCCAAAAGGAGACCTGCAACAGTTAAGTGCTTGGTTGCTCACTGAAAAGTGGAAGAAAGATCTGGCAATCTGCGTCTGTAAAGATCTACCTCCTCTCAAAAAACCCCACTTCTGTCAAGTCGGTTCTGACTCATAATAACCCTAAAAGACAGAGTAGAGCAGTTTCATAGGGTTTCTGAGGCTGTACATCTGTACAGAAGCAGACTGCCTCATTGTTTTCTTCTCTCACAGAAGAACTGTGGGTTTGAACTACCAACCTTTCAGTTAGCAGCCCAACACTTAATCCACTGAGCCACCAGGGCTTCTTTGGTGAAAGATTACACAGCCTAGAAAACTTTATGGGGTAGTTCTACTTTGTGACCTGGGGTTGCCATGAGTCAGACTGGACTCGATGGCACCCGTAAGCAACAGCAAATAGAACCAATGTTGTAAGGTTGCTATGAGTTTTATCTGTTTATGCCCCTTTTTTTGCTAATAGAAAGATTTAAGGCATAAAGGCATATAGGAAATTTTGAGTGAAATGACTTCCTTCTCTCACTGTTTTCTCCATACATAAATATTATTTATTTGAATCTGGTTAACTCATGTGGTTAGAATACGTTCAAACAAGACAGGTGTTTACGAGGTTGAGCATGTACCAGGTTTGTTTATCGCATTTCCATGACTAAAGGGTAAACCCATACATTGGATATGTCAGTTATCTGTGGAGTCTAGGTGTGGGTGGCAGGACTGCAAGATCAGTTTGAACCACAAGGTTGGTGGTTCAAGCTCACCAGTCACTCCTCGGAAACCCTATACAGGGTCTCTATGAGTCAGAACCATCTTGACGGCACTTAACAACAATAACAAAATGGCTATATAATGAACAACCTGTATTTTAAAATGACAGCCATGTTCATCTCATGACTTTGTGGCTCCATGTAGGGTTGACTGGGGTCATTCAGGTGGTAGGTGTGCTGGTCTGGAGAGTCCAAGTGGACTTCATGCTGGAAGGTTGGGTTCAACTGGGACTATGGACTATAGCTCCTACCTATGATTTCTCCAGCATGGTGGCCTTAGACTGTTGTTGTTGTTAAGTGCTGTCGAGTCGGTTCTGTCCCCTAGCGACCCTGAACAGGGTTTCTGAGGCTGTAAATCTTTTATGGGAGCAGAAAGCCTCATCTTTCTCCCGCGGAGCAGCTGGTAGTTTCGAACTGCTGACCTTGCAGTTCGCAGCCCAATTTGTAACCACTACGCTACCAGAGCTTTTTAGACTAGTAGGACTTTTTATATGGTGGCTCAGTTCTTGCAGAAAGAGTGTTCCACATGACCAAGACAGAAGCTATAAAGTTTCTTCTGATCTGGCCTGGGAAGTTATGTGGTATCACTTCTGACAGTTTACTTCATTATAAGGGAGTCACAAGCCCATCCAGATTCAAAATCAGGGGACTACAGAAGATGTGAAGAACAGGAGACAAGAGTCACAGGGGGTGAGCCTCTTTGGAGACTAGCTCCCACAGTATACTAAGCACTCAGATGTTTGCGTGCTGAGTTCTGGGGGGCACAGTGTGACTATGTGCATGGAAGAGCTCAGATCCATTCCCATTCACCATCAGAAGTGTTTCAGGAAATCTTGAGTGAGGAGCAAGGAGATGGGAAGGCTCTTGGGAACATCAGTCCCTGCAGATGACCTGAGGGATAGATAAGTCCTTAGCTTTAGATATTAGACCCTAATCCTGACTCAAAACTAGCCTTTTGGGAGTTGGGGCAAGACGGTGGAGTAGGCAGATGCACTGAGCAGACCCTCTACAACAAAGACCTGGGGGAACAAGTAAAATAGATAGAGATGGTGGTCCTGGAATACTGAGCTTGAGAAGAATGGACAGAGGGTTGGACTGAATGTTGACTGGAAGAGGAAGCTGAACAGGAGCAGCAAGAGAGAAGGAAAACAGGCTTGGCCATCTTGAGCATTTGCAAGCGTCTGCTAATACAGAGGTCTGCGGGTACAGAGGCAGACTGCAGGTGGGAGACAAAGGGAGTGCAGTCTTTCCTTGTTCTCTTGCCCTCTTGTAAGTTGGGGCCTGACCAGTCCTGCCATCACCAACACAGCCTCCAGTGGTACCCTCTCCTGCGCAGCCTCTGTCTGGCGTCCTTCCGGAGGTGCATGAACACGCTTTGAACTACACCACCCAAACAGCGAAACGAGAACTGTGTTCAGACTTCCATCCAGTCTATGATCACATCCACCAGGAGACAGGTGGTGAGTGCTGAGAACACACCAACGTACAATCACCAATAAAATACAAATACAAATACAATGACACCACAGTATCTCAGAGAAAACAAGAAAATTTCAGCTGACATGAAGAAACAAGACAGAGTGTCTCAAACAAGTGAATCAGAAAATATAATACCAGAAATGGAATCAGAACTACTTGATCAGTAATTTAAAAGAATGCTGTGTAGGTACCTTCAAAGAATTGAGAGAAAGATCAATGAAAGCAAGGAAGAATCCAGGAAAATAATACAAAAATGAACAGACAAAATAAACAAAAAAATGGAAACCATGAAATAATACCAATTAGAAAGCCAGAAGATGAATACTAAAACTGCTAAAATAGATAGTACACTGAAAGGGCAAAGTAGAATTGAATCAATGGAAAGCCAAATCAGTAAGCTTGAAGACAAATTTCTCAATAAATACTTCTCTTTGAGAGGGTCAACCAGAAAAAAAGAATGAGAAAAAATTTTTTAAAGTCTTAAGATTTATGTGGGACACTATCCAAAGGAATTGAGAAACTAGACAAGAATACTTGCCATTACTCCTTCTATTTAATATTACACTGACGATCATAGCCAGTGCAATAAAGCAAGAAAAAGAAATAAAAACATCCAGATTGAAAATTGTCATTATTTTCAGATGACACGGTTATGCATATAGAAAAACAACAACTACAATCTTACTACAAGAATGAATACATACATTTAGCAAGGTCACGGCAATTAATGTAGGGCTTTATGAAGATTCACTGAGGAGTTTATATCAGATACTAAACCCTTGCCTATAGTATCCTTACAACCACCTCTCTTTGGCCTGTGAGACTGGTCTGGTAATACTTCCTTGTTGACACTCTGGTTTACCTGGCTTTCTTGCCACTGTCCTCTTTGTGTCCTGTCTTCCCATTGGATTCCTCTCCCAGAAATGTTGACCATGGACGAGCTGTGCTGAGCACAAGCATCATCATATTCTATGTGGATGTCAGATACTGCCATCATTTCTTCCCTGGACTCTTGCACTGACCTCATCCTTGGTTGTCCATGGTTCCCTTTGCATCTGTCTGTCATAAGTTATGAGGATGACTTCCCTAAAATGAAAACGAGATCTTGCCATCCTTTCCCTGTTTCAATTCTTTCAAGACCTTGAAACACCTTGATGGAAGTTTGGCATTTTCTGCCTAGTAAAATAGCCCTCCATGATCATTCTCCAGCTCATTCTTAATGTACCATATACCCTCTCACTCATTTCCATGCCTGTCCTAATTTGGGTATTTCCAAAAGCAGACCTTGCACCCAGAATTTTTTGGTACAAGAGAGGTAATGCCAAGAAGCACAGTGAGGTGGTGGGATTCGAGGCAGAGAATGGAGGAAAACATATAAAGAAGGAATTCGTGGGTATGTAAGGGGCCTTAGTGATACAACGGTTAAGTGCTCAGCTGCTATCTGAAAGGTCAGTGGTTTGAACCCACCAGCAGCTCAGTGGAAGACAAGACCTGATCCCCCTCCACAAAGATTGTTGTTGTTAAGTGCCATCGAGTCAGCTCCGACTCATAGCTACCCTGTATAGGGTTTCCAAAGAGTGGTTGGTGAGTTTGAACCAATGACCTTGTGGTTCAAAGCGACCTTGAGGTCAAGTGTTTTATCCCACACTAGGATAATTCTTGTTTCTTACAGGAGTCCTGTGGGTTAACGAACCAGACTGCAAAGTCATTTGAACTGCATGGTTGGTGGTTCAAGCTCACCAGCTGCTCCTTGGAAACCCTAAACAAGAAGGTATACTCACCATAGAATGATCAGTCATTCAAAATCAAAAGGGTGACATTTTCCTAAGGACAAAGTTGAGAAGGGATGAGAAGGTAGGCAAAATGGAACTAGGCACCACAGGGAGGAAGCAGGATCACTAAGATGTGACAAAGTGTGTGATTTGTTGAATGTGAAACTGATGATCTTATCTGTAAACCTTCACTCAGTTTACAACGTTGTTGTTGTTGTGTGCCATCTGATCTGTTCTGACTCATAGCGACCCTGTATAGTGTTTCCAAGGAGCAGCTGGTGGGTTTGAACAGCCAAATTTGTGGTTTGCAATCCAGTGCTGATCTACAGCTCCATACCAAGAGTCCCATTCATAGTAAAAAGTTAAAAAAAAAAACAAAAAACACCCCAAAATCTACGGATCACATCAGTTCAGTTTGCAATTGGTCATGGGGTTGGTGCAGGACCAATGCAACATTTCCTTCTATTGTGCATGGGGGGTGGGCCGTGTCCCGTGAGTTAGGGTCCAACTTGTCACCCGCTAACAACAATAACAAGACTGCAAGCTTCTGAGGCTAGGGACATTGTCCGATTACTTTCTGTACTCTCTGTGTTTAGCCACATACCTGAGACAACCTTGTTGTTGTTAAGTGCCATTGAGTCAGTTCCAACTTATAGTGACTCTGTATAGGGTTTCCATGGATCATCTGTGGGTTTGAACCACTGACCTTGTGGTCCACAGTTCAGTGCTTATCTTACAGCATGACACCTGGAATTCTGACACAATCCTAGCTACTTAATAAATAGATAACCCTCTCCACCCACCCCCAGCACTTAGTAATGGTGGTAGTAGTTGTGTGCCGGGGAGTCATACTAACCCTAGTTTACTGGTATAGGGTTTCTGAGGCTGTAAATCTTTACAGGAGCAGAAAGCCTCATCTTTCTCCTATAGAATGGCTGGTAGATTTGAACTGCTGACCTTGTGGTTAGCAGGCTAGCTGGTAATCCACTACACTAATGGTTGAATGAAATCAGGACTCATCTCTTCTCTCCCCCATTTACATATCTACTGCTCAATCTATGAGCTTTATTGCTTATTTCTGTCCTCGTTCCAAAGAGGACTTTAGTCAGCAAGCAGGTGCTTCCTTTCCCGTGAAGGTGTGAGCGACCATATTTTCTGAAGCAATGATCAGGACACGTGATCTGACACATGTTCCAACACATGGTGTGACAATGGGACAGAATATTTTAAATCCCCACAGTCTTGGAAAATCCAGGCTGCCTGGCTCTGTGTAGAAAGGAGCCAGGAGCCATGGTCTCATAATGCCTGCTCCGAGCAGGCAGGAGTTCTGATTTTAAAGATCTCTGTGATTTCCAGAGCAGCACGTGAAGAGCTCAAGAGGGGAGAAGTCCATGTCTGTGGCGCTCTTAGCTGGAGTGATCGTAGGGAGCAGGGCAAATTTTGTGGGAGAAACAAGCTCTCATTAAGACCATATGCTGTATTTCTAATCGATGGCTCTTAGCAGTAATTCCCCAACATTTCATTCATTTCTACTGCCTCCCCTTCAGGGCCAGGAAGAACAGAGTTGTTAGGCAGCAGTTATCGATGAGGGTATTTAGAAACAGAGAGGTTAAATGGCTCAGCTACAGTCCCAGAGTGAATCAGAGACCCAGCCAGCCTGGAATCCAAAATTCCGACTTGAGTTTCTGTGCCAAGATCCCTCGGGGCACATTTCCTCTCTAATTTGCATAAATCATCAACATTTTTTTTTTTGAGCTTGTGCTGAGAAAGCCCCTTTTCAAACAGTGGAAACTCCCTTTGCCTTCTGTCGCCTTAGTTTTTATTTTATGAACCAAATTCTTTTACTTCAACACGACGTCTTGCTATTTTCCCTTCAGTTGAGTCCTTTACAAAAGAGGTCGTAACCTTTGCTTCTAGATGTAATGGAGATGGAGTGAGGTCCACATGAAATCAAACAGATGATCAGGTGGCTGTATAAAGTGTAATTTCAACTAATGCTCAAAATACCATGCAGTTGATTATTAATCTTGGATCCTGGCAGACTATCAGAAAAATAAGAATGAATAAATGAGGCTCCTGGTGTTTGAACCCTGTTGGATCCACAACATGCCTCCAACTTCGTCAACAGATTCATGGGATCAGAAATAAGTAACTGACTATACTGACGCCGCTCGATTTCAGTTTGAAAGTATGTAGGAACTTATTCTTGCCATTGATGGTATGTGAACTGTGGCTCCAGCTCACCAGCATACGTACAGAATTATTCATACTCCTTTGACAGATTTTAGACATTCTTAGCTCATGACCTCCTCTATCTGATAGGCCTTCAGTGACTCTGTGGTTGGGTGCCTTCAAGACAATTCAGACTCACAGAGACCCTGTGTGACAAAATGGAGCTGTCCTCTAGGGTTTTCAAGACCGAGATCTATACAGGGGCAGATTGTCACCTCTTTCTCCCGCAGAGCTGCAGTGTGGATTCAAACTGCTGATCTTTCAGTTAACAGCTGAGCACTTAAACCCCCAAACCCATGTAATCCAATTCCAGTGCACCACGAGGGCTCCAGATGAGTCTAATATTGATGTTTCTGGGCTTGAACTGTACTTCCGGGAGTCCCAGGTTGCCACACAGTGCATTACTGATGCTCAAAAAGAGCAAAAGTTAAAAACATGTGATGTATTTGGAGAAAACTTCCCCTCTGTCAAGTGTGTTAGATAATCAAAGTAATTTATGCCTCAGTTTTAACCATTAAAAAATAAAACCCACTGCCATCTACTCGATTCTGACTCATGCTGCTGCTGTTGTTGTTGTTAGGTGCCATTGAGTCGGTACCGACTCATAGCGACCCTATACACAACAGAACGAAACACTACCCAGTCCTGGGCCAGTCTCACAATTGTTGCCGTGCTTGAGCCCATTGATGCTGCCACTTTGCCAATCCATCTCACTGGAGGTCTTCCTCTTTTTATCTGACCCTCCACCTTACCAAACATGATATCCTTCTCCAGAGACTGGCCCCTCCTGACTATATGCCCGAAGTATGAGAGACGAAGTTTGGCCATTCTGGCCTCCAAGAAGCACTCTGGCTGCACTTCTTCCAACACAGCTCTATTTGTTCTTTTGGCAGCCCATAGTAACTTCAATATTCTCCTCCAACACCATAACGCAAAAGCATCAATTCTTGTACAGTCTTCCTTATTCACTGTCCAGCTTTTGCATGCATATGAGGTTATTGAAAATACCATGCCTTGGGTCAGGCACACCTTAGTCTCAAGCTGACATTTTTGCTCTTCAACACTTTAAAAAAAG
>NW_006408580.1:12636383-12668590 GCF_000296735.1 Chrysochloris asiatica | reverse complement strand
ATCTGACATCAGCAATGATATCCCTCATTCCATGTCCTCCTCTGAAACTGCCTTGAACCTCTGGAAGTTTTCTATTAACGTATGCTTGCAGCCGTTTCTATATTACCTTTAGTAAAACTTTACTCTCATGGGATATCAAAGAGATTGTCTGATTGTCATTGAATGACAAATTGAATAGGAATGGTGTTGCATTCATCAGCAAAAAGAACATATCAAGATCAGTCGTGAGATACAATGCTGTCTGTGATAAGATAATATCCACGTGTCTACAGGGCAGACAAGCAGGCCACATAAGGCCCTTGAAATCATTTGGTCCGACCCTGTCAAGGCAACTGCAGTTCCAGTCATCCTATTGTTGTTGTTGTTAAGTGCCATTGATTTGGTTCCAACTCATAGCAACTCTGTGTAGGGTTTCTGAGGAGCGACTGCTGAGTTTGAACCCCCAACCTTGTGGTTCAAACCGACCTTGTGGTTCAGTCATCACATTATTATTGTTGTTAAGTGCCTTTGAGTCGGTTTTGACTCATAGCGACCCAGTTCAAATGGCTTCACCATCTGGCGCATTAACCCAGAGCACCACATTAGGGGTGAGTCAATTAAATGTTTGACCAAATATAGCAGGATAATTTTTAATTTGATAATTTTGTATGGTCCCTGAATCATGTGATAAATTTTGGCAGAAAAAAAGTTTCCCCACCCCTGGTCTAGGGTCAACATTGACCATTAGGGATCATAGTACTCAGGTGATATTATTTCTTGTATGAGTCACTCTCTTTTGGCTGATAGGTGACCTCGGGGAGTGGTTTCAGTTCCAAATTTAAAGGGTGTCTCAGAGCATATTTTTTAGTTTCCGAGATTCCTTTAGTCTCTATTGGTCCAGTAAATCTGGCCTTTCAGGATTTTGAGTTTTGTTCTACATTTTTTTCCTGTTCTGTCTGGGACCATCCGTTGTATTCCTGGTCATGATAGTTGGTAGCAGTAGCCAGACACCATATATTTCTTCTGGTCTCGAAGTAGATGAGGCCATGGTTTGTGTAGACTATTAGTCTTGTAGACCAGCTTTGTTTTGTTTTTTGGGCCTTTGGATTCCTTCTTTCCCTTTTGGTCTAAAGGCTGAGAGACAAATAGTTATATCTTAGGTGGTCTCTTGCAAGCTTTAAAAATCCCAGATGCTGCTCACTAAACTAGGATGTAGAACATTATCTTTGTTATGCAAACTGACCGAGTTGCCTCCTAAGACTATGGTCCAAAACCCTCAAACCCCTGTCATCCAATCCCAAGAGGTACTTGGTTATGTCTAGAAAGTATCCATAACTGTACCCTCATGTGCTTTATTTTATAAATGAATAAATATGCAGCATACATAAACATCTACCTACAGAAACACCTTTTGGTTTTCTAACTCATTATAATACTTGATTTTGTCTTCTCGAGCTGCCCTTTGAGATTTTCTGTTCAGATCTTTGATTTCCTCATTTCTTCCATTCATTTTAGCCTCTCTGTGCTGGAGAGCAAATTTCACAGTCTCTTCTGACATCCTTTTTGGTATTTTTTTCTTTCCTGTCTTTTAAATGACCTTTTGCTTTCTTCCTATATGATGTTCTTGATGTCATCCCATAGCTCTTCTGGTCTTCAGTCATTAGTGTCTAATGCATCAAACCTGTTCTTGAGATGGCCTCTCACAAAGTCTCATACACCATGCTTTTCAGCCCCTCCAGCTTGGATAAGATGCTTCCCTTTCACCTATGCCTACCTTGTTATCCCCAAACAACAAAATTATCCCAACTTAAAAAAAGCACCTCACACAGAGAACCAACAATGGCAGACAAGAACTGAGGCTTAAGAAACACAACATCACCTGGAAATAAACCTTGATAGAAGTATCAAACATGAAATAAACCTACCAGACTGAAAACAGGGGACCTGAATTATCAATTTCTATATGATGATAACTACCAAGCTAAAAGAGGAAATAAATGATGCAGTTACAGAACTTCCAAAGGGAGAGGAAGTCAAGACAATATCAAGAAAGAATGGACTGTTGAAAACATAGGAAGATGATAATCGATTTCAGGGTAACCTCAAAGAAAATTAATAAATGTTTTCACCAAAATAAAAACTCTAAAACAACAACAATGACAAAAATGATTTTAAAAATCCTAACCAAAAAAAGCTCAGCACAGAAAATTATATTGAACAAAGAAATCAACACTATACACACACATACACACACACACACACAGGAAAACACAGTAAAATGACAGCAGTCAATTCATACTTATCGATAATTACACTGACTGTAAATGCATTAGATGTACCAGTCACGAGACAGAGAGCAGTAGAATGGATAAAAAAAATAGGACTTATCAATATGCTCTCTACAGGTGTAATAAAGACAAAAATAGATTAAAAATCAAAAGAGACCTAGAAATATATGAAGCTAATGGCAATCTAAAAAGACCAGGAGTGGCAATATTAATTTCTGATAAAACAGACTGTAAAAAAACAAACAGAACAAAACAGCATAAGAGACAAGGAAGAACATTGTATAATGATTAAAGATCAATACAACAGGAGGACATCACAATAAGAAATATTTATGCATCCAGTAGCGTAGTGGTTACAAATCGGGCTGCTAACCTCAAGGTCAGCAGTTCAAAACTACTAGTGGTTCCGTGGGAGAAAGATGAGGCATCCTGCTCCCGTAAAGATTTACAGCCTCGGAAACCCTGTGCAGGGTCACTGTGAGTTGGAACTGACTCCACGGTACTTAACAATAACAAAATATATCCAGTGAAGGAGTCCCAAAATACAGAATCAAACTTTAACAGAATTGAAAAGAGAAACAGACAACTTCATAATAATAGTAGGAGATTTTAATATGCCACTTTTAATGAAGGACAGAATAACTAGAAAGAAACTCAACAAAGATACAGAAGATTTATATAACACAATAACTGAGTAGAGCACACGACACATAGAGATCACTCTACCCAACAGCAGCACAATACACATTCCTTTCTAGCACACATGGGGCATTCTCTAGAATAGACTATATGTTAGATCACAAAGCAAGTCTCAGTAAGTTTTAAATTATCAAAATATTTCAAAGCATCTTCTCAGATCACAATACCACAAGATTAGAAATCAGCAATAGAAAGATCAAGGGGGAAAGAAATCAAATATATAGAAATTGAATGCCACCCTGCTTAAAATCTACTGGGTAACAGAAAAAAAAAAAATGTCTTCAATCAAATGAGAATGAAAATACAAGATTCTAAAATATTTCGAACACAACAAAAACAGTGTTCAGAGAATAATTTATAGCAATAAATGCACACATCAAGAAAAAAGAAATAGCCGAAATTAACACCTTAACCCAACATCTCCAACAATTAAAAAAAGAACAGCAGAAACAACCGACTGTCACCAGAAAACTGGACATAATAAAGATTGTTGTTGGTTGTGTGCCGTGGAGTCAGTTCTGATTCATAGCGACCCTGCACAGGGTTTCCGAGGCTGTAAATCTTTACGGGAGCAGAAAACCTCAACTTTGTCCCTCAGAACTGCTGGTAGTTTCGAACTGCTGACCTTGAGGTTAGCTGCCCAACTCATAACCACTTTGCTACCAGAGCTCCTATAATAAAGATTAGAGTAGAAATAAATGCAAGTTTAAAACGAAAACCAATCAACAAGACCAAAAGTTAGTTCTTTGAAAGGATTAACAAAATTGACAAACCACTGGCACATTTAACAAAGGAGAAAAATATGAAGATGCAAATAACACAAATAAGAAATGAAATAGGTGATATCACAATCTATTGAAATAACCTCCTGAACCAATTAACTACTTTCACGACTTACTAAAATAGAAAGGGTAAAAACAGAACACTATGGAGAACTGTACTGTAACAAATTTGAAAGCCTAGAAGATATGGACAAATGTCTAGAAACACACTACCTACCCAAACTAACATGAACTGAAGTAGAAAATTTGAACAGACCCATAGCATAAGGTCATTAAAAAACTCCCAACAAGAACAAAAGTTCTGGCCCAGGAGTCATCACCGGTGACTTCTACCAAACATTCAGAGAAGAACTGGCATCAATTCTACTCAAACTATTCCAGAACAGAAAAGAATGGAGTACTTCTGAATTTATTCTATGAATCAAGCCTAGCTCTGATACTAAAACCAGGCAATGACATCACTAAAAAAAGTATAGCCCAATATCCTTCATGATCATCAACACAAAAGTTCTCTACTAAATTCTAGCCAATAGAATCCAACACCATATCAAAAAACGTAATACATCATGACCAAGTGGAATTCATATGAAAAAGAACATTTCAAATCCATCTTCAAGTATAATGCTGTTTGTGATGGATAATATCCATACACCTACAAGAAAGACCAGTTAGTACCACTATTATTCAAATTTATGCACCAACCACTAAAGCCAGTGATGATGAAGTTGAAGAATTCTACCAACTTCTTCAGTTTGAAATTAATCAAATATGCAATCAAGATACATTGACAATTACTGATGATTAGAATATAAAGGTTGGAAAGAGGAAGGTTCAGTAGTTGGAAAATAAGGCTTTCATGACAGAAATTATTCTGGAGATTGCATGATAGGATTTTGAAAGACCAATGACTTGTTCATTGCAAATATCTTTGTTAAACAACATAAAAGACGACTATACACATGGACCTCACCAGATGGCATACACAGAAATCAAATTGACTACATTTGTGGAAAGAGACAGTGGAAAAGCTCCATATCATCAGCCAAAACAGGGCCAGGGACAGATTGTGGAACAGACCATCAATTGCTCATAAGCAAGTTCAGGCTGAAGCTAAAGAAAATTAAAACAAGTCCACAAGATTCAAAATATGACCTTGAACAGATCCCACCTGAATTTATAGACCACCTCAAGAACAGATTTGGTGATTAGATACTAATGACTGAAGACAAGAAGAGTTGTCGGATGATATCAAGAATATCTATCATACGGGAAGAAAGCAAAATTTCTTAAGAATAGAAGAGAAAAGGAAAAGACCAAAAGGGATATCAGCACACTCTGAAACTTACTTTCCAGTGTAGAGATGTTAAAGCAAATAGAAGAAATGAGATGGCTAAAGAGCTGAACAGAAAATTTCAAAGGGCAGCCTGAGAAGACAAGGTTAAGTATTATAATAAAATTTGCAAAGATCTGGAGTTAGAAAAGTAAAAGGGAAGAACACGCTCAACATTTCTCAAGCTAAAAGAACTAGAGAAAAAGTTCAAGCCTCGACTTGCAACACTGAAGGATTTTTTGAGCAAAATATTTAATGATGCAGAAAGCATCAAAAGAAGATGGAAAGAATGAAGAGTCACTGTACTAAAAAGAAATGGTCGATGTTCAACCATTTCAAGAGATAGCATATGATCAAGAACCAATGGTACTGAAAGAAGTCCAAGGTGTGCTGAAGGCATTGTGTTGAACAAAGCTCCAGGAATTGATGAAATACAAAATGAAAATTTTCAACAAACTGAAGAAGCATTGGAGGCATTCATTCATCTATGCCAAGGAATTTGGAAGACAACTAATTGGCAACTGATTGGAAGATATTCATATCTGTACCCATTCCAAAGAGAGGTGACCTAATGAAATGGGAAAATTGTCAGACAATATCATTAATATCACATGCAAGTAAAATTTTGCTAAAGATAATTAAAAAACAGCTGTGACAGTACATTGACAGGAAACTATTAGAGGTTCAAGCTGGTTTCATATGAAGACATGGAAGAAAGGATAGAATTTCTGATGTTAGATGGATCTTGGCTGAAAGCAGAGAGTACCAGAAAGATGCTTACCTGTTATTTATTGACTATACAAAGGTTTTCAACTGTGTGGATCATGACAAACTATGGACAACATTGTGAATGATAGGTCTGCAGGAACACTTAATTGTGCTCATGAGGAACCTGAACATAGACCAAGAGGCAGTCATTCGAACAGAACAAGGTGACACTGAATGGTTTAAAATAAAGGTGTGCACCATACTTCTTCAATCTATTAACTGAACCAGTTATCCTAGAAGCTGGATTATATGAAGAAGAACATGGCACCAGGATTGAAAGAAGATTCATTAACAGCCTGCAATATGCAGATGATATAATCTTGCTTGCTGGAAGTGAAAAGGACTTGAAATACTTACTGATGAAAATCAAAGACCACAGCCTTCAGTATAGGTTGCATCTCAATGTAAAGAAAACAAAAATTTTTACCACTGGATGAATAAATATCATAATAATTGGAGAAAAGATTGAAGTTGTCAAAGGCTTCATTGTCCTTGGATCAAGGATCAACATTTATGGAAGCAATAACCAAGAAATCAAATGACATTGGTACCTAACAACAAAAATGCAAGGATGGTTCAACATCAGAAAAAGAGTCAACATAATCCACCACATACATAAAACAATGTAAAAGAACCGCATGATCTTATCAATTGATGCAGAAAAGACATTTGACAAAATCCAACACCCATTCTTAACCAAACCTTCAGCAAAATAGGAGTAGAAGGGAAGTTCCTCAACATGTTTAAGGTCATATACACAGCTGACGTTATTGTCAATGAAGAGAGACTGAAAACATTCCCCTAGAAAATGGGAACCAGACAAGGAGGTCCTCAATCACCACTTGTATTCAATATTATATTGGAAGTTGTAGCTAGAGCAATAAGGGAAGAAAGGAAAATAAAAGGCATCCAAATTGGCAAAGAAAAAGTAAAACTATGTCTACTTGCAGATCTTATTTATATATAGGAGTCCTGGTGTGGTGCTGTGGGCTAATGCGTCAGACTGTAAAGTTGTTTGAACTGCAAGGTCGGTGGTTCAAGCTCACTAGCTGCTCCTTGGAAACCCTATACAGGGTCACTATGGGTCGGAATCAACTCGACAGTACTTAACAACAACATATATATATATATATATATAGAGAGAGAGAGAGAGAGAGAGAGAGAGAAAATTCCAGAGACTTGACAAGAAAATTACTCAACTAATAGAAGGATCTAGCAAAATGTCAGGGTAGAAGATCAACATACAAAAATATGTGAGATTTCTCTACACAAAGAGAACTCGAAAATGAGATTAGGAAAACAATATCATTTATAATAGCCACGCAAAAGATGATGTTCTTAGAAATAAATCTATCCAGAGAAACATAAAACCTATCCAAAAAAATGCAAAATTCTACTACAGGAATCACAAATATACCTTCATAAATGGAAGAATATACCATGCTCATGGATAGGAAGATTTCACATTGTACTAATGTCAATACTACCCCAAATAATCTACAGGTATAATGCAATCCAGATCCAGATTCCACTATCATTATTTAAAGAATTGGAAAAAATAATCACCAACTTCATGTGGAAAGAAAAGAGACCCTGATAATAAAAAAAAAAGTACTACTAAAGAAGAACAAAGTAGGAAGCCTCACACTCCCCAGTCTCAAAACCTACTATACAGCCATCGTAATCAAAACAGTCTGCAATGATGTAAGAGAATGTAATGTAAAAGAATTGAGAATCCAGAAGTAAATCCATTCACTTACGGTCAACTGATGTTTGCCAAAGGGCTGAAACCCATTACGTGGAAAAGAGATAGTCTCTGACAAATGGTACTGGCAAAACTGGATATCCATTTGCAGAAAATGAAGCAGGATCTATGTCCCTTATCATTTACAAAATCTAATTCATGATGGATTCTAAATGTACACTAAAAAACTGTACCATCAAAGGAAAAGTAGAGACAAATTCAGGGTCAAAATAATACATGGCATGTCGACACTATCAAACATAATTAAAACTGTGCAAACAACAGAAGACAAACTAGACGACTGGGACCTTCTGAAAATTAAACATTTATGTGTATTTTATGAGGTTCACCAAAACTAAAAAAGAACCTACAGACTGGGAAAAAAATGGGGGGCAACAACATATTAGGCAAGGGCTAATCTTTAGAATTTATAGAAAACATCAACAATAAAAACCACAAGCAATTCAGTTTCGAAATGGGCAGAGGACATGAACAGACACCAAAGAAGACATTCAGACAACTAACAAACACATGAAGAAATATTCACAGTCATTAGCCATTAGAGAGATGCACATCACCCCAGTATTAATAACAAAATTCAAAAAAACAGAAAACAACAAACGCTGACAAGGGTGTGGAGAGACTGGAACCCTCATCCACTGCTGGTGGGACTGTAAAATGGTGCACCCACTGTGAAACACTGTATGTTATTTCCTGTAAAAGATAGACTAGAAATACCATACAATCTAGCTATATATCCCAGCTAGATAAACATATGCACAGCCATGTTCAATATATCATTATTCACAATAGTAAAAAGATGGAAACAACCTAAAGTACCCATCAATGGATGAATGAATAAACAAACTATGGTCAATGCACATAATAGAATATTACAAAATGTTAAAGAAAAGGGATGGAGCTGAACAACACCTCAGAACATGAATGATATTAGAGGACATTGTACTAAGTGAAATTAGTCAAGCACAAAAGGACGAATATTGTATGGGCCACAACTGTAAAAAGCCAAGAAAAGATTTACACACACAGAATCACTCTTTGAAGTTTACCAGGCGTGGGATGGGCAGGGAGAACCAATCATTAACTAGAGGGTTGGAATATATTAACTTGGGTGAAGGCAAAGGCAATATACAACAAGGGGAGATAAGCACAAAATGATCAAGGCAAAGGACGACACTGGGAAGGCACAAGTGTTAAAGGCAACAAACTATTACACACAATATCTGGCAATAGCCATAAGAACAATACAAATGGATAGACATTCAAGTTGATTAAGTGTGGGAAGGTAAATGGGACTACACCCACAGATATATATATGTAGGGTATTTGTACAGGGCTATTTAACTTTGCTGCAAATATGAGGGTGAGCCAAAAATTATCTGCACTCTGGCTGTAGAATTTATTTTAATCAACTTTCAGAAAAGACAAAGACATCATTTTCTGACAGTCTCCTTGCTTTACAGTACATGCTGTCCATCTGTCAACCAGCTTTCATATTTCCTTATTAAAAAATATTTTAGGCTGAGCTGCGAGCCACAAATGCACCTCTGTCTTCACTTCATTGGGGGTGAATCTCCATAAAATCTTCACAAAACAGGTGAAAGTCTGATGGAGCAAGAGCAGGACTATCAGGAGGATGCTTTAACATTTCAAAATGAAGTTTTTGCAGAGTGTCAACAGTGTGGGCAGAGGCGTGGGAACGTGCATTGTCATAGAAGATCACAATGCCCTTAGATAGCAGTCCTCTGCATTTAGTATGACATTTAGGCTTCAGCTCTTTAGTGAGGATCTCACCATAATGAGCACTATTGATTATGGAACTTTTTCCTGATAGTGTTCCAATAATGGCCCTTGAGGATCCCAGAAAACTGTAAGCATCAATTTTCCAGCTTACGGTTGACTTTTGAACTTTTTTCTTGGTCAGCACTTGAGGCTGTTTCCTTCCATACCTTGCCGTTTACTCTCAGGCTCATGGTGATGAAGCCATGTCTCATCACCAGTAATGACTGTTTTTAAGAAACTTTTACCTTCCTTCAAGTATCAGTCCAGATTTTGTTTGCAGATGTCCATGTTTACACCTGTGATCTTGAATAGAAAGCACTGATAAAGACAGTGCAGCCAACAGAAGTGCTATTAATACTGGAGTACGGCTCATTTTTGACTCACCCTCATATATCCATGAAGGGGTTGGAGCATACAGGGGGATAAATTATGACAAATTCTTAGATCTCAATAAGCATCTTGAGGAAATGAGTCCGTGGGTCTGGGGATCAGGACCATGGTCTCTGGAGATACCAAGGCCGATGTTCTACATCTTATTTGGATGAGTAGGGGCCAGGCTCTTATAAACTTGTGAGCAGCTGTCTAAGGTGCTCCTTGTCCAGAGCAAAGGAGGAAATTGTCCAAGGAAACAATTAGTCCAATGGGCAAATGAACAAGCCTCCACCACCCTGAGATCAGAAGAACTAGATGATGCTTAGCTACCACTGCTGACCACAATAAGAAATCCTAGATAGGAAGTGGGGGTGGGGGTGGGAAGCAAACCTTACATCATGAAACAAAAACAAAACCCAGACTTACTCCTCTGAGAGAGACAGGTGAAACTCCTCAGACGATGGCCTTCAAGCCTGGAGCTGACCTTTCAGCCTTTCAGCCAAATAATAGGCCTATAGAGTGAATCAAGTCCTGGTGTGGTGTTGTAGGATCAACACTGGACTGCTAGCTACAAGATCAGCAGTTCAAGCTCACCAGTGGCTCCTCAGAAACCCTATACAGGGTCGCTAGGAGTCAGAATTAACTTGGCAACTCTTAACAACAATATAAAGTGAACAATAACACCAAGGAGGTTTGCACTTTTCAGCACAATCAACCATACGACATTAAAAGGGAAGCATTTGTCCATGGATAAAGCTCAGAAGGCAAGGTGAAATAGGAAAGATGGACACACAGAAATGGTAAGTACAGGGAGGAAGTGGAAAAAGTGCCATTACATCGTGGAGATCCCAATCAATGTCACAAAAGAAAATGCATGTGAATTGTTGAATGGAAAACCAATTTGCTCTGTAAACTTTTACTCAAATTACAATGAAAAACACATACACACAAACATCTTATATCAATAGTAAAATAAGAATTAAGAACCCCTGAAGAGTTTGGGTAGGACCAATTTCTGAGTTGGACACGTACCGTCTGGTCACTGGATGGTTCATGGCGTTTGTGGAACCAAAACATTCATGGCAGCCACTTCAGTACAAAAGAGCCCAGGCAGGTATGGTCGGACAACTCCCTGGACACCCATTCCAACTTCCTTCTTAATGACATTCCTCTAAAGCAAGGCTGGGGAACATTTTTTTCTGCCAAACTTTAGAACATCATTCGTGGGCCATACAAAATATTCAACTTTAAATTAGCCTATTATATCAGGACAAACCCCCTTCCAAGACTATAACTCAATGGGAATACATGAGCAGACATGCATTCTGATTGGTGACCACGTTCATCACTGACAGGGGAAGTGAGGGAAAAACAGCAATGAAGCTGCGAGCTAAGTCCTACAATGTTCAATAGACTCCTAATGCACCTGGGTGGAGAACTGGTTGACCAGCGGTGTGGCAAGACCTGGGGACTCTTGGGCTCAGACTCAGTGACATAGCCACAGAGGACTAGAGTAGAGAGTGAAGGGTCCAGCTGATAAGAAGAGAGGGCACATACACAAGAACACCCACACTTGCAGATAATACCCACTTGACCTGGCTTCAATGACTGGATGATCAGAGCTCAACCAGAAGTAAACAGAAGAGGAAAAAGTAATCTGATACAATTTGATGAACTTGACCTACACCTATGGATGCAGTAGCTCAAAAGGGGAACAAATCTTTACAGCGAGGATTATTCCCACCCCCTCCATACACAGAGTAGACAGCGATGGGCAACTTGGACATTGGGTACCCAAAATAGGGGGCTACAAAGGCAAGAAGAAGTGACTGGTTTACAAGCTTTCAAGAGGGATCCTAGATCCAGAGGGCCTGGAGGAAGGTAGAATCTCCACTGAGTAGTATCCAATCTGTCTGGGCGGGGCTGATGAAAGGAGATGCGGATAGGTCTCTTGCGATACAATAGTGAATAATTGTTATCAGGACTGACTTTGAGGGTTGTAAATGTAAAGGTAGATGTTTTGTAGCAAAAGGAGGGGAGTGATTGACTTTGCAGTCCCGAAGTGGAGGTCCCTGGGACCATCAGGGAAGAAGAGCGGAGAACGGGACCCTACCAAGAGAAACCGTGCCGCCAGAGATGGAGGCAGAGAAGATGATGTGGAGAGATGGAGTGGCTGGGGACTCTAGATCCAGAGAGGGAGAGGGGCTGTGTGCTGAGGACTGCGGGGTAGGCTTGCAGGGTATAGCCTTTGATTAGTTGACATGCATGGTGGGGATTGTAACCATGGCAATGAAATGATATAATGTTCTCGCATGTAAGCTATCACATAACTCACAACAAAACATTAAAAAAAATTAGCCTGTTCTATTTGATCAAGCATTTAATTAACTCACCCCTAATGTGATGGCTAAGGAGCTCTGGTAGTGTAGTGGTTATGAGTTGGGCTGCTAACCTCAGGTCAGCAGTTTGAAACTACAGTTGTTCCACTGGAGAAAGATGAGGCTTTCTGTTCCTGTACAGATTTACAGCCTCGGAAACCCTATGCAGGGTCTCTATGAGTCGGAACCACTAGACGGCACTTAACAACAACAATATGATAGGTGGAACTGGGGTTTGGGGTTGCCTTGGCAAGGCCAGACCAAATGATTTCCCTGGTTTTATTTGGTCCTGGGGATGGGCATTCCCCACCCTTCTCTAAATAATGTAAGGCTCTAGAGCTAAAAACCTGCTTTCTCAGACAATCATAGAGTAGGCATGGCCATGTGACTCTGTGGTAGCCAATGAGTGACATAAGTAGACATTTTCTGGCATTGCATCTTCTTCTTTATGTTTTTGTTTGAAGAAAGGTGTGGGACTAGAGATATGGTAGCCATTGCTAAGGTTGGATGAGGGGGAACACAGAATGACCCTGGTTTCTTCCTGGCTATCTTGGGCTACTATTTCAGGAGTGTGGAGTCCTGGTGTGGTGCTGTAGGATAAAGCTCTAGAGCACAAGGTCGGTTTGAACCACAAGGTCGGCAGTTAAAACTCACCAGCCGCTCCTTGGAAACCCTATACAGGGTCGCTATGATTCAGAACTGACCTGACGACCCTTAACAACAACAATTTCAGAAGTGGACTGTATTATCTTGACTTAAATTCCTTTTCAGTTAAATCCTAACAGTTAAGTTTCTACTACAGGCGGCTGTTTGGAGTCCTGTGTGCTAACAAAATGCCACATCTATTTTTACCAGGAGATTCCTTCGCTTAGATGACAAATGCCCCTTGTTGGCACAGTGGCACTCAGATACAACTTGAAAGGTCTGCATCCAAAAGGATACGAGCCAGTCACTCTGTTCCGTGGAGATAGATGCGGCGGTCTACTTCCATAAAAATTGTTGTTGGTAAATGCCATTGAGTTGGTTTCCACTTGTAGCAACCCTGTGTAGGGTTTTCTGAGGAGCGGTTGGTGGGTTTGAGCCGCTAATCTTTTGGGTTACAGTCTAGCATTTATCCTTTAGCACCACACGAGGCCTTGTAAACCCTATGGGGCAGTTCTCTGTTTTATAGGGTGACTATGAGTCGGAATCAATCCGATGGCAATGGGATTAGATAAGAAAATACACTCCTTCCCAAAGATCTTGGGCATATGAGAGATTTCAGAAAACTTAAACTGTGCTTGGGCTACCAATTCCAATCAAGACAGATATGTTTTCATTGTTGTTGTTAGGTGTCGTTGAGTCAGTTCTGACTTACAACAATCCTATACGTTTCTGAGGAATGGATGGTGGTTTTGAACCACCGACCTAATGGTTAACAGTCTAGTTCTTATCCTACAGTCCCACACCAGGACTCTGTAAAAGGTTTTTGGAGAGTTAAATGACGGTGGAAGGATCCATCTAAGCTTACTTAAAAATAAATTCTTTGGGAAATCTAGAGAAGACCATATAGGCCTGGTTGGTAGATCCTTAAGAAGAAAAAGTATTCAGGAACCAGGTTCTTGCCTGCACATTGATGGAGACTCTTGGTGAGTCTCACTTGGATTTCAATGTATTTGAATGACTAATCAGAGGTTAAACAATGCCAAAATACACAATCAGCAATGTCTTACATGCTTTACAATGTCTTACATTGTTGTGGACACTAAGCTCTGGTCCTTCATGAAAAAGACCTTTCATTTTAGCTTCTTAAACTTTCAGGAATTTTGATAATTATCTTGTCTCTTCTCTGGTAGTTTATGGCATTAAAACAACAACAACAACCATCACCACACATTTCCTTTTCTTCTTGCCTTGCCAGAAAGAAACCTAAGTGCTAGTATTATTTTCCACTTTTAATCACTGCTTGACAGAGATGGAAAGTTAGGTCATGTAATTGCTTTTGTGTTTTCTGGTTCTTTTCACTATTTTGGAAAAAAAGAAATAGTTCAACGGATAAAATCTGGGTTCACACCAAACCCCAAACATCACGAGCTTTAATGGCAGCCATGTGTTGTTCCTGAGACTATGCACCTAATTTGTTTGGGGTTAAAAAATTACAGCACTGATAAACTCATCCACTGAGTGAGTGAGCAAGAAGGTTCCAGAGACATGTTTGAGGGAAGATAGCCATTTCAAGACGTCTCAAAGTATATGTATGTATATATTGTGTAAAAGAATTCAGAGGTATAGTAAAGTGGTGGGGATATGCTGTTGAGTGGCCTCTGACTCATAGTGACCCTTATAGAGGGTTTCCAAGTCTGTAAAAATGATTACAGGAGCAGAAAGCTTCATCTTCCTCCTACGGAGCAGCTGGTAGATTCGAAGTCTGATCTTTCAGTTAGCAGCCCAATGCATAACCACTACTCTACCAGAGTACTTCATATAGTACAGTTATTGTTGAGTGCTGTTGAGTCAGTTTAGACTCATAGCGACCTGGTACAGGGTTTCTGAAGAGCAGTTGATGAGTTTGAACTGCCGACCTTGCAGATCCAACCGACCTTGAAGTGGAGTGCTTATCCTACAGTGCCACACCAGGACTCCGTATAGTACAGTGGTGGTGGTGTGCAGTGGAGTCGGATCTGATTCATAGTGACCACGTATAGGGTTTTCCAGGCTGTAAATCTTTACATGGAACAGAAAGCCTCATCTTTCTGCTGTGGATACTTAAATCAAAATTGCCTCCCCCAAATTGTTGAGTCATAAAACCATCTATCTTTGAATTGGAAGGCTGAGAGTGCCTGGAAGCTCATTTGGCCCATTCTGCCCCCTTCTGCCTTGATGGTTCACAAAGTGAGTTGGCTAGCATGTAACTCTGCACAGAGGCCACAAAGAGGGGATGTTCACAGGTGGAGCTGCAGCTTGTGTAGGTCAAAGAGGCCCATCCAACCCTTGTGCCCCTCCTCTCTCTCTGTGGCAACCAAAGCTGACCTTGGGTCTGTGCCACTGAAACACCCACCCCTGAGAATGGAGAGGCCTGGGCTTAGGGCCTCTCCCCCCCAGAACTAATTCTTCCCCTTCTCTCCTAGTGCCATAAACCTCAGATGGGCTGGGGCTGGTTGAGGAATAAGCTGAGAGACCCACTGAATTCAAGGGCTCATGACTTCAAACCTGTATATCCTGCTGGAAATGCCAGTACAGCCCCAAGCTTTTTGCATGTGGATTTAGTGCTTATTCAGGGGCTATTATCAGAGCTGGGCTTGGAAGCACCCCAGCCCCAAATTGTAAATCAGGTTCAAATTATTGCTTAGTCATAAACTCTGGTGTGCAAAGAATAACGTTCCTTATTTTCCAGAAATAAAAATTATTTTGGCTCTCATGCCCCTATTTCTACTGTTGGTGGAAAACTTTAGCGTGCCAACTCAAACCAGCTCAGGGACCTCCCATTTAAAGGTAATGCCATTCAGGGTAAATATGATTCTCTCTTCTTCCAATCTCCTTCCCCAAGGCTAATCAAGGGCTGATTCCTGGTTCTCGCATAAGGAAGGAGTTCACAGGGCGCCACTGGCATTCTCTGGCATCTGTTCATCTTTTGCTGTAAAGCAAACCACTCCAAAATTGTGTGGTTTTAAAGAAGCCGAAAGTGTATTTTTTTCTCATGAGTCTGTGATCTGAGCAGGGCTTGGCAGGGAGAGCAATCTTTGTTTTACCTGGTGTCAGCTGGGGTGGCTTGAAGGCTGGGGGCTGGAAATCACGTTAAGGTTGCTTTCTGGCAATTGGTGCTGGCTGTAGTCTGGGACCTCATCTAGGGCTATCAGCTGTGGTCTGGGCTTCCTCACAATCTGGTGGCTGGGATTTAAGGGTGAGTGCTGTGTGAGAGAGAGAGAGAGAGAGAGAATCTTAGGCAGAGGCCAAGTTGCCTTTCATGATCTGGTCCTCAGAAATCACGTGGCATCATTTTCATTAAGGTCTTTTTATCAGAGTGGTCACAAAGCCTGACCAGTTTAAAAATACAAGAGAAATAGATTCCATCTTTTGATGACAGAGTGACAAAGTTCTGGTGGTGGTAGTGTGCTGTGGAGTCGGTTTCTTCGCATAGCGACCCTGTATAAGATTTCTGAGGCTGTAATTCTTTACGGGAACAGAAAGCCTCATCTTTCTCCCAGGAACCTTTGGTAGTTTCGAACTGCTGACCATGAGATTAGCAGCCTGACTCGTAACTACTAAGCTACAAGGTTCTGGTGGTTGTAGGGGTGGTTCTGTGCCGTGGAGTCAGTTCTGACTCATAGTGACCCGCATAGGGTTTCCAAGGCTGTAAATCTTTATGGGAGCAGAAAGCCTCATCTTTCTCCTGGGGAACAGCTGCTAGTTTCGAACTGCTGACTTGAGGTTAGCAGCCTGACTTGTAACCACTATGCTACAAAGTTCTAGAAGAGTCTATCAAACCAGTAGTCACTGAGTCCATTCTGACTCATGAGAAACCTATGTGAATTGCTACAGGTCTGTGCTCCATAGAATTTTCAAAGGTTCAGTTTTCAGAAGTAGATTACCAGGCTTTCTCTGGAAGAGTATGTTGTTGTTTTATGTGCCGTTAAGTGGAATCCAACTCATAGCCACCCTGTAGAGGGTTTTTGAGGAGCGGCTGGTGGGTTTGAACTGCCGACCTTTTGGTTAGCAGTTCAGTGCTTTTATATATATATATATATATATATATTCAGTTCGTAAATACTGTTGAGGCTACTGCTATGAGTGGGGGAAATGGAATGGAAAGATAATGGAATTTCTCAATGAACTTTTTAAGCCCCCTTGTAGAAGACAGTCTGCTGTGACCTCTCTTCCTTCCTCTTGCATTTAATTTTTAGTTCTACCATGTTGCTGTTATGTGCCGTGGAGTCGGTTCCGAGGAGTTCTTCCTCCTCAACAGCATAAACTCACTGTCTCCTAACTTCCCTATTTAACTTTTCAAGTTACTGTTGTCAATTTGATTCCATTATGTTGGTGGTGGTGTGCCATGGAGTCAGTTCCGACTCACAGCAACCCTGTAAAGGGTTTCCGAGGCTGCAAATCTTTACAGGAGCAGAAAGCCTCATCTTTTTCCCATGGAACAGTTGGTAGTTTCGAACTGCTGACCTTAAGGTTCGCAACCCGATTCATAACCACTACACTACCAGAGCACCTTTAGTTCTACCATGGACTCTGGTTGATTTAGTTCACTCTAGTTCCCTCACCATTAGACAGAGGCCTCTTGGTTTCTCAGTCTCACAGGCACTTCTGTGCCCATTTAGGGGAGGGAGAAATTTTCAGAGGTTCTATTTCCTCATACTAGAGGGTTCTGGGAGGCTGCCTCAATACTGTTGGCTTCAAGGCCTCCTTGGCCATAGCTCCTGCAGTGCTTGGCGCCATATTAAATGTGAGACTTCTCCATGGAGTTTTCAAACCTTCATGGCTCCCTCTGTATGAACTCCAGTCATCAGGCACTCATTCTAAACAGCAGGAAGGAAGAAGCAACACCCAGGGCATACTCCTCCCATTAAGTACACTTACTGCAAAGTTTGTACATCCCTTCATTTTACACTCGATTGGTCATGACTTGCCACATGGCCAATCTAACTGGAGAATATAGACCTTATTCTGGCAAGTCAAAGTTCAGTGAAAAAAAGGAAAAATAGATTTTTAGGAGAACTTCTATCTTAGCAAGAGGCAACATTTAACCTGAGAGCTTCAGGGTGAGTCAGAGACAGTAATGAGATAACTCGGGGAACAATATTTTAGGCAGTTGTTGTTGTGTTGTTATGTGCTGTCGAGTCAGTTCCAACTCATAGCCACCCTGTATGGTGTTTCCAAGGAGCAGCTGGTGGGTTGGAACTGCCAACCTTGTGGTTCACAGTCCAGTGCTGATCCTCCAGCGCCACACTAAGGGTCCATTTTAGGCAGAAGGAAGAGCAAGAACAAAGGCTCAGAGGCAAGAAAGAGGTTGGCTTGCTCAAAGGACAGAACAGGAAAGTATTTAGTGAAGAGTGTGGCTTGTGAAAATGAGAGCAGATAGACAAGAAGAGAAAGGGAAGATGAAAAAGGAAAAATGGACAAATGGCAAATTATGAAGGGCCATGTTGGCTACAAAAAGAAGTTTGAATTTTATTCTAGAACACGTTTTTTTTTTTTTTTAATTTTAATTTTGTTTTTGCTGTTGAGAATATACACAGCAAAACATATAACAATTCAACAGTTTCTACAGGCCCCATTTAGCATTATTGATTACATTCTTCGACTTGTACAACCATTCTTAGCCTCTTTTTCTGTGTTGTTTCTCCCACGTAAACATAAATCCACTGCCCCCTAAGGTTCTTATCTAATTTTTCAAGTTTCTGTTATCAGTTTGATTCCAGATAGACAGCTCTTATAAGAGCATAATGCTCAAGACAGACTTTTTTTTTTTTTAACTAGTTAACCTAAAGTATTGTTCAATTTTAAGAAGACTTCAGGGGATATTTTTGGTCTAAGGCTTAAAAATGATCACAGGGCAGTAGTTTCAGGGTTTCATCCAACTTTCATGGCTCCAGAAAGTCTAGAGTCCATGAGAATTTGAAATAGAACACATTTCCTAACACACTCATCAATGTCTGGTGGAGTTGGTTCCGGCTCACAGTGACCCTGCATAGGGTTTCTGAGGCTGCAAATCTTTATGGGAGCAGAAAATCTCATCTTTCTCTCATGGAATGGTTAGTACTTTCAAACTGCTGACCTTGAGGTTAGCAGCCCAACTTGTAACCACTACCCTACCATAGCTCCTTCATCAATGTCTGCAATCCCCAAATTATAGATGATTTCATTGGTTAAAGAGTCCATTGACCACAACTATTTATTGAGCTCCTATCCATGACAGAAAAACAAAATACAGTGTGGGGCGACTGGGATAGCTTGATATTGATATTTAAAGTATCAGCCTTGCTCTGGTAGCATAGTGGTTACAAATAGGGCTGCGAACAGTAAGGTCAGCAGTTCGAAACTACCAGCTGCTCCACAGAAGAAAGATGAGGCTTTCTGCTCCCATAAAGATTTACAGCCTCAGAAACCCAGTTCAGGGTCGCTATGAGTCGGAACCGACTCGACGGCACTTAAGAACAACAACAAAAAGATATGGTGTGGCATTGTAGGATAAGCATTGGACTGCTAACTACAGGTCAACAGTTCAAACCCACCAGCCACTCTTAGAAACCCTATACAAGGGTCACTGTGAGTCAGAACCGACTCAATTGCACACTACAACAAGTACAACAACTGTCGTTGTCCTAAACCCCGTACCTATGAATGTGACCTGTTTGGAAACAGGCTTTTTCTTTGAAGATGCCATCAGTTAAATCAACAAAATCATACCAGAGTCAAAACCAAAGCCAAACCCACTACCATTGAATCCATTCTGACTCATAGAACAGAATAGAACTCCTCCCTAGGGTTTTCGAGACAGCCTCATCTTTCTCCTGTGGAGACGCCAGTGGGTTTTGAACTGCTGACTTTGTGCACAGAGTAAAGTGGGCCCAAATCCCTCCTGAGTTGTGTCATAAAATGAGAGAACAGACACAGGAATGAAGTCACACAGGGGGAGATGCCATGTGAAGATGCACGTATAAGCCAAGGACAGCCAAGAGCTGCTTGGAGCGACCAGAAGTTGGAAAAGACATGGAAGGAAAAAAACTGGATTTACTGGTGTGGCACTGTAGGATAAATGCTGGACTGCTAACCACAAGGTCGGTGGTCAAACCTACCAGCCACTCTTCAGAAACCCTATACGGAATCACCATGAGTCGGAACCGACTTGATGATACTTAATAACACTTACAACAACTGGTCAGAAAGAGACTGAAGGAACCCGAGACTGTGGCCTTCAACCACCTTTCAGATCTGGAATGGAACTCACCCTTGTGGCTCAGTTTTCAGGCAGGAAGTAAGTAGGTAGGTATAGAGGGGGACAATGCTAGTAAGGTATACACGCCATGGAATGGTTAACTATTCAAGATCAAAAGGACAACAATTACTGAAGGAAAAAGTTGAGAAGGGATGGGATGGAGGGTGGTATGGAAACAGGAGGGGGATAACTGTTGTTGCATGTCGGGGGTTGTATGATTTGTTGAATATAAAACTGATCATCTCCGTAAATCTTCACTCAATGCACAGTAAAAAGTTAAAAAACAAAAAACCAAGAAAGACAAGGAAGGATCGTCCCCTAGAACTGACAGGAAGGATGTGGTCCCATCAATGTCCTGAATTTGGACTTAGAGCCTCCAGAACTATGAAATGATACGATTTCTGTTGTTTAAAGCCACTTACTTTGTGGTGTTTTGATACAGCAGTACAAGGAAACTAAGATTCCTGGGTAGTTTCTTTCTCTGAGCTGAGGTTCCTCTCTAGGCCATGCTGTGAGCTTTAAACAAAACAATGCATGCAAAGGTTCATGGTGAACTCTAACATGCCATAGAAATGCTCCTTAATGGTATTGGCATATTATAATGATATTGATATAGGTTAATCCATCCCATTCTTTCTGAAACACCAAAAGGCCCATCTGAGGATAGGATTGAATGTGGGATAGGATTGACTGTGGATATAGAGAGGAAGCTGGTAAGAGAGGGATTTAGGGAGCCTCACTATGGAGTAGGATTGTTGTTGTGTGCCATTGAGTCAGTTCTGACTCACAGCAACCCTGTGTAAGCTTTCCGAGAGAGGCTAGTGGATTTGAACTGTCTACCTTATAGTTGGAAACACGAAATAAAAATACAGACCCATTGTCATGCAGTGACTCATAGCAACTCTACAGAACAGAGAAGAACTCTCCCATAGGGTTTCCAAGGCTGTGAGCTTGACGGAAGCAGACGGCCACATCTTTCTCCTGCAGAGAGGCTGGCGGGTTCGAGTGGCTGACTTTATAGTGAGCAGTCTATTGTTTAATTACTGTGCCCCCAGAGCTGCCTTTGTAGGGAAAACTGGAGACCACAAATGAGATATCTTGGCACCAAGGGTTGGTGGCCATAACAGGTGTTGCTGATGCCCTGCCCATATCACCTGAGCCCAGCCTGAATTCCCCTGCAGCTGTGGTAAAGTGTGTGGAATGCTATAATGCCACTCTCTCATTTCTTCTCTACCTATGGGCACCAGGGACCTTGTTAGAAGCATGCAACATGGAAATGCCATGTTGAACTCAACTACTGTGAATCTGTGAATAAATGTCCCAGCATCCCTCAGCTGGGTGTTTGGGGGAGAAGGAGATGATTCTGAGGTGTGTTCCACATAATCTACCTGAGGGTCCCCAGTGAGATTGAGCCCCGGTTGCTGAGCAACATCCCCTAGATTGGCTAATTTTTCATGTTTCACTTCCTCCATTCATTCACAGTGCTTCCTGGGTCACTTTCCAAGTGAGCTACCTTATACCCTTGCAATTTTTAAAGCTCTCTTTGCTTCCAGCAAGCAAGGTTGTATCATCAGCATATCACAGGTTATTAATGAGTCTTTCTCCAGTCCTGATGCCATGTTCTTCTTCATATAATCCAGTTTCTCAGATTATTTGCTCAGATTGAATTAGTATGTGAAAAGATACCACCCTGGTGCCCACCTTTCCTGCTTTTAAACCATTAAGTGTCCCCTTGTTCTGTTCGAAGGGCTGCCTTTTGCTTGCTGCGGTAAGTTATGAGGACTTAAAATACTTAATGAAGATCAAAGACCACAACCTTCGGTATGGGTTGCACCTCAATGTAAAGAAAACAAAAATCCTCACTACTGGACCAATAAATAAATCATTATAAATGGAGAGAAAATTGAAGTCGTCAAAGCCTTAATTTTGCTTGGATCCACAATCAACATTCATGGAAGCAGCAGTCAAGAAATCAAACGACATACTGCATTTGGCAAATCTGTTGTACAAGACCTCTGTAATGTGTTCAAGAGCAAAGATATCAGTTTAAGGACTAAGGTGTGCCTGACCCAATCCAGAGTATTTTCAATTGCTTCATATGCAAAAAAAAAAACCAAGGCTCCAGGAATGGATGGAATACAAATTGAAACATTTCAACAAACGGATGTAATGCTGGATGTGCTCACTCATCTATGCCAAGAAACTTGGAAGACAGACACCTGGTCAACAAATTTGGAAGATATCCATATCTGTTACTTCTCTAAAGACAAGTGATCCAAATGGAATGCAGAAATCATCAAACAATATAATTAATATCACATGCAAGTAAAATGAATCTAAAGAAAATTTAAAAATGACTGCAATAGTACATTGACAGAGAATTGTCAGAAATTCAAGCTAGATTCAGTAGAGGATGTGGAATGAGAGATATCATTGCTAACATCAGATGTATCTTGGATGAAAGCAGAGAATATTAGAATGATATTTACTTGTGCTTTATTGACTATGCAAAGGCATTTAACTGCGTGTATCATAGGAGTCCTGGTGTGGCGCTGGGGGTTAATGCGCCAGACTGCAAAGCCATTTGAACTGCAAGGTTGGTGGTTCAAGCTCACCAGCTGCTCCTTGGAAGCCCTATACAGGGTCACTATGGGTCGACATCATAATAAACTGTAGATAACGTTGCCAAGAATGGGTATTCCGAAACACTTAATTGTGCTCATGAGGAATCTATACATAGATCAAGAGACAGTTGTTCAAACAGAACAAGGGGATACTCAATGGTTTAAAATCAGGAAAGGTGTGTGCCAGGGTTGTGTCCTTTCACCATACATATTCAATCTGTACATTGAGCAAATAATCTGAGAAACTGGATTATATGAAGAAAATGTGGCATTAGGGTTGGAGGAAGACTCATTAACAATTTGCAAAGGTCAAGTTAAGGGTCAGCAAAAAAGAGAAAGACATCCAAGGAAATGGACTAACACTGTGGAAACAGCAGTGGACCCAAATGTAACAATTGTAAGGATGGAGCAGGACCCCACAGTGTTTCATTCTGTTGCACATAGGGTTGCTATAAGCCGGAACCAACTCCACGGAGCCTGACAACAACAACAACATACTCTCGTATATCCTTGAGCCTTGATGTGGTTCTGTAGTATAAGCAGTGGACTGCTACCCACAAGGTCAGCAATTCAAATCTACCAGCCACTTTTGGAAAACCTATACAGTGTTGCTATGAGTCAGAACCGACTCAATGGCACAAAACAACAGCAACACTAAAACCTTTATCTTAGGCTCTGCATTTAGGAGAACCTAAATCAACATTTCTAATCTCTTTAGCTCTAGTTACCCTCACTATAAAAGGTGAAAGGGCTAAATGTTCACTTTGCGATTATGGATGGTCACGTGACACATTGCCAACTAATGGCTTATAAACTGAAGTCTTATGGAAGGTTCCTGGAAAAGGTTTCGCTTCTATTTTTTTGAAAAAAAAAAAAAAAGAATTGTTCACTTTTTGTTGTTAACAGTGTTTACAGCAAAGCGTACACCAATCCAATAGTTTCTACACATACAGTTCAGTGACGTTGAGATATATAACTATTCTCACCCTCCTTTTCTGTGCTGTTGCTCTCCAATTAACATAAATTCATTGGCCTCTACGATTTCTGTCTAAGGAGCTCTGGTAGTGAGCATAGTGGTTACGAATCAGGCTGCAAACGTTAAGGTCAGCAGTTCGAAACTACCAGCTGTTCCATGGGAGAAAGATGAGGCTTTCTGTTCCTGTAAAGGTTTACAGCCTTGGAAACCCTGTACAGGGTCACTATGAGTCGGAATCGACTCCACGGCACGCAACAACAACAACAACGATTTCTGTCTAAACTTTTGAGTTACTGTTATCAATTTGATCTCATATTGTTGTTATTGTTAGGTGCCATCAGGTCAGTACCAACTCATAGCGACCCTATGCACAACAGAATGAAACACTGCCCGGTCCTGGGCCAACCTCACAAGCATTGCTATGCCTGAGCCCAGTGCTGCTGCCACTGTGCCAATCCATCTTGTTAGGGGTGTCTCTCTTTTACTCGGACGCTCCACTTTACCAAGCATGATATCCTTCTCCAGGGACTGCTTCCTCCTGATAATATGTGTGAAGTATGAGAGACGAAGTCTGGCCATCCTGGCCTCCAAGGAGCACTCTGGCACGCTGGCTATGTGCTTTCACATAGATAGTTCTTAAAAGAGCATAATGCTCAAGGCAGATTTTTTTTTTTTAGTTAAACTATTGTTTGGCTTTCCAAAGACTTCAAGGAGTTATTTTGGTGTAATGTTTAAAGGTTATCCTAGGGCAAATAGTTTCAGGAGCTCACCCAGTCTTCATGGTTCCAGAAAGTCTAGATTCCATGAGAATTTGAAATTCTATTCTGCATTTCCCCATTTTTGACCAGACTTCTTCTATAGAGTCTTTGATCAAAATGTTTAGTTCTGGTAGCCCAGGCACCATCCATTTCTTCTGGTCTCATGACAAAGGAGGTAGTTGTTCATGAAGGCAATAGGTTACACAACCCAGAATGCTATTTGCTGAGTCTTCCATTCCTTACAGCCTAACACATTCCTAACTGATAGTTAGTCATGGTCCCAAAGTTAGTGGAGACTGCTTCACATTTTTCCCACAGGCCTCTCTGTACCAGGCCAGGAAATGTTGGAACAGCATACCATCCCCCATGTGGCTGGTCCTCCTCTCTATCCTTATAGAATTCTGAAGGTTTCTTCCAAATGGGGATTGCTTGGGGATTCCCACGGGACAAGATCAGGGGCAGTTGCCAGAGTTGGAGATCTGCCACAGCCTGTTTCCGGTCTTCTGGAACTTTTAGTACAAGGAAGGCAGGTGGCTTCAGAAACAACTGGCAAGTGTCTGGTGTAAAGCCTGCCTCAATTACTTTCCTTCATATGTACACAGAAAGAAGCTCAGAGGGAAAAAGAAAGTAATCTACCCACATTTTTTGGACAATTCCCTGGCTCCCCTTTGATTTCCATTTCTGTTTCACTTTCTGTCTTGTTTTGTCTTAAAAGGCAAGCCCATGAAACCAGGCTGATGGCTTCTTTTGACTGAATTGTGTACAGCTGTTGACTAGTCTCCGAGTACTTATGGTGGTGGTGGTGTGCTGTTGAATTCGTTCCAACTCATAGTGACCCTGCATAGGGTTTCTGAGGCTATAAATCTTTATGGGAGCAGAAAGCCTCATCTTTCTCTCATGGAGTGACTGGTAGATTTGAACTGCTGATCTTGCTGTTACCAATTAGTAACCCACAATGCTGCCAGGGTTCCTTATAGGTACTTATGGAGAGCCCCTAAAATGCACCAAAGCAACCAAAGACCTGTATTGTCCTAAAACAGTACAGCTGACTAGGAAGAGGCATGTGAAATCACACCAGAGAGTCTGTAATTACAAAGGCATGTGGCGCTATCGGATAAGCACTCAACCTCAAGGTCAATTTGAACCACAAGGGCAACAGTTCAACTTCATCACCTGCTCCTTGAAAACCCTATACTGGGCCGCTATGAGTTGGAACCGACTCAACAGCACTTAACAACAACAATATAGTGCAGAGAAAAGAGCCCTGGTAGTGCAGAGGGTTCAGTGTTGGATTGCTAACTTCATGGTCAGCGGTTCAAAACCATCAGTTGTTCCACAGGAGAAAAATGAGACTGTCTGCTCCCGTAAAGATTTACAGCCTTGGAAACCTTTTGGAAAAGTTCTACTCCGTCCTAAACAGTAGCTATGTATCAGAATCGACTTGATGGTAGTGGATTTGGTTTGGGATATGGTACAGCAATTAAGTTTTGGAAGAAGCACAGCCAGAGTGCTCCTTGGAGGCCAAGATGGTCAAACTTCGTCTCTCATATTTCAGTCATGTTGTCAGGAGGGACCAGTCACTGGAGAAGGATATCATGTTTGGTAAGGTGGAGGGTCAGAGAAAAAGAGGTAGACCCCCAGCGAGATGGACTGGCCAAGTGGCAGCATAGATGGACTCAAGTGCGGCAACGGTAGTGAGGTTGGCCCAGGATCGGGCAGTGTTTCGTTCTGCTGTGCATAGGGTCGCTATGAGTCGGTACCGACTTGATGGCACATGGTAACAACAACAACGGCAGCAGCAATTAAGAGTATATGTTCTGGAACAGATCTGCCTGGATTTAACAGATTACTTAACCATTCTGTACCTCGTTTTCTTCTTCTGTAAAATGAAGAAAATCATCTTACTTAATCCTTGCAGTCATTGGTACAGAGTTAATACATTAATATGATGACAGTGTTGTAAGTTAAGGGTTCATTTATTTATTGAAATTGTGGGTTGGGTGAAAGTTTACAGAGTAAATTAGCTTTCCAGTTAACAATTTATACACATTCTGTTTCGTAACATTACTTGTAATTCTCTCAATGTTAACACCGCTCTTCCCACTTCCTCCCTGGGTTCCCCATAATGTGTCCATTTGCCCTCCTTTCCCATCCCTTCCGGCCTTCCCAAGGTTTGTTTTGGGGCAAATACTGCCCAATTAGGAATCCTGGTGCAGTGCTGCTGGACAAGTACTTGTCTACAAGGTTGGTTTGAACTACAAGATTGATGGTTCAAACTCACCAGATGCTCCTCAGAAACCCACTACAGGGTCCCCAACTTGGTGGCACTTAACAACTGCCCTTTTAGTTTCATATGTTAGTTGTCTATAAAGCACATTGCTCATGAGTATTTATTTTTCACTTTATAGGCCTGTCTGTTGAATGGCTGAAAGATGATCCCTGGGAGTGGGTTCAGATCTAGGTTTGAAGCATCATGTTGTTGTTGCTGTTGTTAAGTGCCGTCGAGTCGGTTCTGACCCATAGCAACCCTGTATGGGATTTCCAAGGAGTAGCTGGTGAGTTTGAACCACCAACCTTGCAGTTCAAACGGCTTTGCAGTCTGGCGCAGTAACCCACAGCGCCACACCAGGACTCTTGAAGCATCATAGGTTTGTTCTTCATCTCCATAGAGCCCAACAGTGTGCTTGTTAAGAGCTTTTTGGTCAGTTTTGACTCATAGTGACCCTGTATAGGGTTTCCAAAGATGGGCTGGTGTGTTGAACTGCTTATCCTACAGCTCCATACCAGAACTCCTAACATTGTACCAGGCACATTCTAAACTGCAGAATGGTTTCATTTATTCAACACCTATTTATTAATACATACCAGTCCCTAAGGAGCTCTGGTAGCGTAGTGGTTACGAATCGGGCTGCTAACCTCAGGGTCAGCAGTTCGAAACTATCAGCTGTTCCGCAGGAGAAAGATGAGCCTTTCTGCTCCCGTAAAGATTTACAACCTTGGAAACCCTGTACAGGGTTGCCGTGAGTTGGAACCGACTCCACGGCACATTACAACTATAAAGGTGGCACAAACAGTGTGTTTGGCTGCTAACTAAACGGTTGGAAGTTGAATCTATCCAGAGGTGCCTGAAAGAAAGTTTTGGTATTCTATTTTTGAAGAATCAGTCACTGAAAACTCTCTAGAGTTCAATTCTACTCCGATACACACGAAATCATTATGAGTTGAAGTTGGCTCAACAGCAAGTGGATTCTTTAGTATCTACCAGTGGCAGTCGTGGTTCAATAGTAGACTTCTTACCTCCTGTTCAGAAAACATGGGTTCGATTCCTGGCCAATGCAGTCCCTCTTTCAGTGAAGGCTACTAATGTGTTGCTAATAATGTTAAACAGTTCACAGCAGAGCTCCTGGACTAGGAAGAAAAATCTAGTAACATCCTTTTGAAAATCAGCCAGTGAAAACCCTGCTGATCAGAACTGTCCAATCTGTGATCAGTCCTGAAGATGGCACAGGACCAATAGTGCTTGTTCTGTTTTGCATGGAGTCACCACGAGTCAGCTAAGTTGAGGGCAGCTAACAGGTACTGTAGGATCAGCACTGGACTGCGAACAAGGTTGGTGGTTCAAATCCACCAGCTGCTCCTCAGAAACACTGTACAGGGTCACTATGGGTCAGAATCGACTCGATGGCACTTAACAACAACAACTGTATGCACTAGGCACTATGACAGATAAGGTACCTGCCCTCACGGCCTATGAGGGCCACAGATATTAACATACAGTTAGTCCCCAGATTATGAACCAGTTTTGCTCCCAAGTCTATCTTTAAATTGAATTTGTACATAAATCAGAAAAGTTAGACTCATATCTAATGTCAGTTAGTCACATGTTTGTCTTAGTATATCGTGTATCTTTTTTCTTTTTAACTTTTTATTGTGAATTGAGCCAAAGTTTACAGAGCAGGTCATCAGGTTTTTTTTTTGTTTTTTTTTTTTAAGGTTTTTATTGTGGATTGAGTGAAGGTTTTCAGGGCACATCATCGGTTTCACATTCAAACATTCATATACCTTGTTTCATTACATTGATTATAATCCCCTCCACATACCATCAGTTAACAGAGTTTCTCTCTATCCTCTTTAGCTTTTTTTGGGGGGGAAAAACTTTGCCTTTTTGGAATTTACAGTCTCGGCTTTTAGGGAAGGTTTTTACATTTATCTGTGGGTATCCAGGGCTCATGTATGTAATTACTAACCAGCATAACTGAATAATCAGATAAGGGACATTTTGCTATGTCTGCTAGGTGGCTAAAGTCTGATCCTCAGAGCCTATGGTTTGGACGGTCAGCAACGCTTGGGCCCACAGGGCCTTGAACTCCTGCAGGTCATCAGTTTTACATTCAACAAATCATATCCATACATTACAATATTACAATATTATAATCCCCTCCATGTACCATCAGTTAAGAGTATTTACCTCTATTTCCTTTAACCTTTGCTATAGTGCATCTTTCACTGTGTAAAAAATGCATTAAAGAAACACTTCCAGAAACACTAAAACATCTTTGATATAGTAACATAGTAATAATCATAGTAACATTTTGGTGCAGATCACAAAGTAGCAACCTTTTGTTATTATGAACCGATTTTTGATCTAATAGGCTTTTTAAGGGTTGGTTTGTAACTCTGGCTTGTATGTTAATTAATTCCTTCAAATCCTGGGGACAGCCTGTCATGACACCTCTGCCAAATAAGTGTTGCAGGCAGAGGGCTTAGGTAAGGGCAAGGCCTTGGAGTGGGAAGGGGTGGATTGCTGGAGCCCAGAGGGGATGTAAGTTGAGCCTGAAGTGGGGATGGCGTACAGTTCTTTGTGTATAGAAGGTGTACATTCCACATTAAAGATCAGTGATTTGAATGAAACTGGTGGGGAATTCTGTTTTGTAGACACAGGGGGTGTAAGAAGCACAAACCATACCTACTTTTGACTTTGGCTCTGCCCCTTTTTCAATAGCAGTGCTGAGGGTATCTTGAAGGCCTCTGCCAGAGCCAGGCAACTGTTGAGATCCAGCCATGTAGGAAGACTAGCAATGGAGGATGAAATTCTCCGTGTCATTTCCCCGGGGGCCTTCAGCAGTCTTGGGAGCAATTGTCCTTATCTAGAACACTGCCCCCTGCAAGCTTGTGGTGATCTGTGGTGGCATGGCTTTCAGTGAAAGACAGCCCTGAGTCCCAGGTTCGGAGCTGGGTGGTGAGCTAAAGAGAAATACGCCTGCTGAGTGGTCATTGTAATAATGGAATGGATGCTGAACAATAGAAAGGGTTGCTGCCTGGGCTTTCCATTTGGCTGGGAAGCGTGAAGGACACTGAAACCCAGCTCCCTCGCTCTCCGTACTGATGGCCCCACGGAGCAGAGCAGCCTTTGTCTGCAATGAGATTTCTTTGTACAGTCGTGGCTCTGCCTGAAGGTCACAGGCCGAGTCCAAGGGTATTATTACTTCCTGTTGCTAAAAAGAATAGGAGAAAGCTATCTTGTGTTGGGTTCTGTCTTGTGTTGTGCTTCTTCACATGAAAACAGGAGAAGCTGAGCTTAGAGCTCAGGAAAGACTTAAAAAAAGGTATTGTAAAAATATAGGTAGCACAACATTTACAAATTCAACATTTGTCACTTGTACCATTCAATGAAACCAATTACATCAGTTACGCTGTGCAACCATCACTAACATCCATTGCCAGTTTCCATCCCCATAAGCAGAAACTCAGTATTAGCTAAACAAAGATTTGTCTCTTTTTCCATCCCTATTACCCCTGGTGTTGTTGTTGGGTGCCATGAAGTCAGCGCCAATTCACAGGAACCTCATGGAAAACAGAAGGAAACACTGCCTGACCCGGCACCATCCTTACAAACATTGCTGTGTTTGAGCCCACTGTGGCTGCCACTGTGTCGATCATTTTCATTAAGGGTCTCCTCTTTTTCTCTGACCCTCTCCTTTACCAAACATGAAGTCCTTCTCCAAGAACTAGTTCCTCCTGATAACATGTCCAAACTATATGAAATGAAGTCTCACTATTCTTGATTCTAAGGAGCATTCTGGCCACTATTCAACTCTGATCTCTTTACATTTGTGTTTCATATTAGTGAGATCATATAATAATTGCCTTTGGGATTGATTTATTTCACTCAATGTAAAATTATCAAGGTTCATCCATGTTGCAGCATGTATAAGGATTTCATTTCTCTTTATGGCTGAGTAACATTCCATTGTGTGTAACCACATTTTGTTTATCCATTCATAAGTGGATAGGCATTTTGGGTTGTTACACTTCATGGTGATTGTGAATAGTGAACATCAGTGTGTAAGTATCTATTTGCGTTCTAGCTTTCACTTCTAATGGGTATACATATACCCAACAGTGGGATTGCTGGGTCATCTGGTAGGATCTACTATCAACACTCATGGAAGCAGCAGTCAGGAAATCAAACAACGTATTGCATTAGGCAAATCTGCTGCACAAGACCTTTTTAAAGTGTTCGAGAGCAAAGACATCAGTTTGAGGACTAAGGTGCCCCTGACCTGAGTCATGGTATTTTCAATCACCTCATATGCATGTGGAAATTGGGCAATGAATAAGGAAGACCGTAGAAGAATTGATGCATTTGAATTATGGTGTCGAAGAAGAATATAGAAAATACTGTGGATTTCCAGAAGAACAAACAAATCTGTGTGGAGAGAAGCTCAGTCAGAGTGCTCCTTAGAAGCTAGGATAGTGAGACTTTATCTCTCATACTTTAGACATGTTATCAGGAGGGACCAACCCTTGGGTTGGCAAAGTGGAAGATTGGCAAAAGAGGAAGACCCCCAATGAGATGGATTGGCATAATGGCAGCAGCAATGCACTCAAGCTCAGGACAGGCAGTGTTTCGTTCTGTTGTGCAGAGGGCTTGCTATGAGTTGGAATGGAGTCAACGGCCCCTAACAGCAACAACAGCTGATTTCCATTAATAGAGTATATAAACCCTTGATGGCTGGAACCCTGTCTTTACTTTAATATTCCCTAGCCTCCAAACCAAACCAAACCCACTACCGTGGAGTTGATTCCATTGCAATCTTAGTAGACAGAGTAGAACTGTTTCCTAGGGTTTCTGAGATTAAATCTTTATAAAAGCAGACAGCCTTATCTTTCTCCCAAGGAGTAGCTGGTGGGTTTGAACCCCCCACTTTGGGATTAGCAGACCAATGCTTAATCCATGGCACCACCACGGCTCCTTTCCCTCACCCCTGTTATTGTTGTTAAGGGCTGTTGAGTGGGTTCGGTTCCAACTTATAATGATCCAATATAGGGTTTCTGAGACTGTAAATCTTTGCAGGAGCAGAAACCCTCGTCTGTCTCCGGCAGAGTGGTTGATGGGCTTGAACCACCTACCTTGGAGTTTGAAGTCCTGTGTCATCCTACAAAGCTACTGAGTGCCCCTTCCTAGTTCCTAGGCTCATTAAACTACCACAACCACTTTCTGTTGTGTCAGTTTGTTTCCAATTTAGGACAATCCTGTGCATCTCAGAGTGTTGTTGGTGGTGTGCCGTGGAGTCAATTCTGACTCATAGTGACCCTGTATAGGGTTTCCAAGGCTGTACATCTCAACAGGAGCAGAAAGGTTTCATAGTTCTCCTTTGGAGCACCTAGTGGACTGGAACTGTTGACCTTGTGGTTAACAGTCCAATACATAACCCACTACACTAGTAGGGCTCTTTGAATCCCAGAGTAGGGCTTTCAAAGGTTGATTTTTTTTTTTTTTTT